>NC_092610.1:302500-445000 GCF_047663525.1 Anas platyrhynchos | reverse complement strand
AGTATTTCCAGCAAGCTAGTTTGACTTACTGCTAAACAGTAATTGCAATTACTAGAGCAACATTGAAAAAGGTGTTGTTTACATTAGGAACTGTTTTTAATAAATTGTTCTGTTCAAGACTTTGTCTTAATTTTTTGAAGTTTGACATCTTAATTTGGCTGTAAATTACCAGCAGAAAATCTGAAGTAGTCCTACACGTGTTTTAACTGCTGTACACAGTACTGAGAGTCTGCCTGATTAAGAAGAGCTTTAAGCTCCTGAATATTAAGCTCCTGTTTTTTATTTTTGCATACGTTGTTTCATTATATTGTGGTGCTTCTTTTTCCTAGACGCAAGTCAAGGTCTCCTTCCCCTAGAAGGAGATCATCACCTGTCAGAAGAGAGCGGAAACGCAGCCATTCTCGCTCCCCTCATCACAGAACCAAGAGCCGTAGTGCTACTCCTGCAGCAGAAAAGAAGGAGGCAACTCCTGAGCCAGAACCCTCTGTGAAACCAAAGGAGACTGTTGTTCAAGAGGCAACTTCAAACAGGTAAGCGATAACTTTGTGTGTAGAACTATGTATTACTTTTAACAAGAATTTAAGATAATTTTCTTTTTTTTTTTTTTTTTAAGATCGTTCCCCCTAGCTTGTGTAGGGACAGTGTCTGCTTCTCCTTATCCCCCTAAAATGGCAAAAGAATTTAAGAATCTTCAGTAAGATTTCTTTTTTCCTGTGTAGAATTCTAAAGGTAGACTGCTAATCTGCCACTGTTGTTTCATCATACTGGGCATCTTTTCTGCTTCTGACAATGTCATCTTGTTTCCTAGCAAGTTAAGAGAGAGCCTGATTATTACTTTTCCTTGTCTTTGAATCATTGTACCATATTCTAATTCTTTACACAATTTTGAAGTGGGGTCTGTAACGTCTTGTCAGTGGATGGGCAAGAGAATGTTGTTGGGGAACATCTTGTCAGCTTCTAAAATGTTACTCCAGTGGTTATGGTTTGTATGTGCTTGTAAATTAATTCTTTGTTTTTTAATAGTGATATCCCAAAAGCTCCTAAATCTGAACCTCCTGTGCCAGAGACTAAGGAAACTTCACCAGAACGTAATTCAAAGAAAGAGAGAGAGAAGGAGAAAGAGAAGACTCGTCAAAGATCCCCAACTCGGTCCAAGTCGAGGTCAAGGTCTCGATCCCGTTCTCCATCTCATTCCCGACCAAGAAGGCGTCATAGATCACGGTCAAGGTAGGACTTCAGCTTGTCTTGATTGCAGAGATTGAGAACTGAATGTTTTCTTCTGAAGTTGCCATTTAATTTAATGTTCTCAGTTAAGGTAATGATGTTTTTAATGATGTTGAGTTGTGAGTGTTGTAGGCCAAATGAGAATGACACATTCAGTGAATAAGCGTGCTCAGGAGTTTTCATCATATCAGTTCATGGGAGGATTCTTACAGGGACTTACACTGACTGAGGAAAGAACAGGGTACTTAATGCTGACTGTGTCATTTGGTAGTGGGAATTATGTAGCCTTTTAGCAGGTAGGTTTACTGAAGGTTTTGCAGATTTTCCCCTCCCACTTTTTTTTTTTTTTTTTTTTTTTTTTTTACTACTTAGCATAAGGTATTGATAAACATAAAAACACTGTGGCTGAATGTACTGCTTGGCACCATAATTTAAATGCTGCTGTAATGTAATGCACTTGGAGAGAAGCAACTTTACACTCAATTCCCTGAGGCTAAATTTCCTCAAATCTGAAAATTATTAGGTAGTTGCTTTTCATTTGAATTTTTGATTGTGACAGGTCTTACTCTCCTAGAAGGCGACCAAGCCCAAGACGACGACCATCCCCAAGGAGGAGGAGTCCTCCAAGGCGATTGCCTCCCCCACCCAGACACAGAAGAAGCAGATCGCCTGTGAGGCGGTAAGGTTCCCTTTTTTTGAGACACTTGAAAATTTTATACTCAGATTTAGAAAGTAACAGTCATTTCTGAAAACTCAATGTTATCAAAATCACCTTATTCATCTTAACCTAATGCTGTTTGTAATAGATAATTTGAGTGACGTAAGAGCTGCGATGTCATATTTTGTGAGTTTGGGGGGGCATTCTAGTTGCTGTGGCATGATTTCTTTTGAAATTAAATTATTGCTGAGAATTCCAGTTCTTTGAAAAGTAGCAACTTCAAAACTTGCTTGAAATAGCTCTCGGTAGCTCCCAGCATAGACGGACATTGCATCTTCTGTAACAGTTTTTTTTCCCCACTTGAGGGAAAATGTTGAATAATTTACTATGAATTTTACTTCTAGGGATTTTTTTTATTATGAATCACTTTTCCATCACATAAAGTTAAGGTCAAAATTAAACTTTGACTTGAAATGTATTTCTTCATGTTCTTTTGCTTCAGTAAATAAAAATCTTTTCAGATTGGCTCTTTGTTGTTGAAGGTTATATTTTTGATGGCGCGAGCAATTTTTCTAGTAGGAAAGCTCCGAGTTGTACTGCAGAGAATTGCATACTTAGGGTAATGTCAAAATAGATGTTTGTCTTCATAGGCAGAGAATAGATTCTTGTTTTGGCGTAGAAAGAGAATTAGTGATGCTTCCTGTGTACAACAGTTACTTCTTTTTAAGAAGGAACAATTCTTCCTTTTTTTTTTTTTTGTTTATGACAAGGTGATAAATACTTTTTTGAGTTTGTAGAGATGCTCATTTTGCACAGTTACTGTGAGAACTGTGAAAAGTATCAAATATGTATGTTTCGAGATGTACAAGAGCTCCCTTTCAGCAAATGTTTATCTCACTCAAGGTAGGGTTTCTTTTTTCCAGGTTCTCAGGAATTCTGCAGCCAAAGGTGGATTCTGCAGGTACACAATTACAACAGAACTTGCCACAAATTTTGCCGCAGAATTCTAGAGGCCCTACCTTTTTAAAATTGCAAAGTAAAGTTGAAAGACTAAAACACAAGGAGGAATATGCTGATTCAGAATTGTTAAACTGTCTGAATTTTTTTTCTTCCTGGTATAAAAACTTTTTAGCATACTTGCCCACTAAACTCTTAAATAGATCTGTTTTGAAGATCATTAAATCACATCTGCTAACATGGAGAATTCTCTTAACCATCCAAAAGTTAGAAAGCCCAAAGAAAACTAATTGTACCGAGGTGAAAAGCTTAGTTGTAGTCCGTAGATTGACAGAAAGCAAGCAAAGGTAACACTAACATTTATTTATTTTTTTTTTTTGCTCACTGTAGTTTAAAGATAACTGAAAGATTGGTTGTTAGTCTGTTTTACAAGCCACATGTTGAAGGCTGTCCACCATGTTTTGGGATTGCTGTTGTATGTGGCTCTCTATGTGCTTGCAAACAAATGCAGTTCTGTGCTCATGCTCAAACATTTCCTAAACTGACTAGTCATTGTCTAATGTTATACTTGATTTGCAGGAGAAGACGGTCATCGGCATCTTTATCTGGTAGTAGCTCCTCTTCCTCCTCATCACGTTCCCGATCACCACCAAAGAAACCACCTAAAAGAACTGTATCCAGTCCTCCCCGTAAAACGCGTAGGATGTCTCCTTCTGCAAGCCCTCCTAGACGGAGGCACAGACCATCTCCACCAGCAAGTCCACCTCCAAAACCACGTAGATCTCCAACGCCTCAGCAGTCAAATCGTTCAAGAAAAAGCCGTGGCTCTGTTTCACCTGGCAGAGCATCAGGTAACAATTTTTTTTCAGCACTTTAGTCTTTTTGGGTTTTCATTTTCTCAAAAATGGTATTTACTGTTTGTGAGAGCAGAAAAACATGCATGGATGTTTAAAAAAAAAAAAAAAATTACAGCACAGTAACTTGACTTTTGTTCTTTAGCACCCAAACATAAGAGTACTGAAAAAAGAGAATCTCCTTCACCAGCGCCAAAACCAAGGAAAGCTGATCTGTCTGAATCGGGTATGGTTGCCACTTTTCAGCACTGGTTTTGGGTGGGGTTTTTAATCAGGTATATGACAATAAAAGGTACTAGTAAAGTGCCAAATCCTGTTGATAAACTGGCATTGAAAGAAAGATCTTTTCAGAAACATAAAAATAATCACTCATACTGCGTAAGGTCTTTCATCTGAGCTTTCTTGGAAAAAGCTCAGCCAAAAAATACTCCAGACTCAATACAACCTTAAGATGAGGAGAGTTAATTAAAAAAAAAAAATGCTTGATCTACTGTATTTAATTACTTCTGCCTTGATAAGACAAATTTGTATTTTTAATTTAATTTTTGTTTGTATGTACATTTTCAGAAGAAGATAAAGGAGGTAAAATGGCTGCAGCAGATTCTGTGCAACAGAGGCGTCAATACAGAAGGCAAAATCAACAGTCTTCATCTGGTATGGATAATGTACATTTCCTAAAATTGGGTTGTATGTATTTACCACTCATAATCAAGTACCTTTATTGTTTGTGAAAGTAGTGTGAGCAATAATGAACTTTTTTTTAAGGTTATGGTATGTATCATTATAAATTTGCATCTTTAAAAGTTGCATTTCTAAACTCTTACCATCAGACTCAAATATTGTTTACTATCATAGTATAATTCTATGGTTTACTTAATCTATTGATGCATTAGGTTGTTTTCTAATAATTAGGACTTCTGCTTGCTTGAGGTCAGTAAGGTAACCTGGACTTGGTGTAGGTTTTTGTCCACTTTGTTTCTGTATATAACAGCAGTTGACTTCTTTTTTTTTTTTTTTTTTTTTTTTTTAAGTTACCTGGCTAGTTAAATGTTATGTGGACGGTTAGGTTGCTGCAAAGTTTATTACCCAACTCTGATGGATTTATTTATCACATCAACTTATGTTTATAGTTGAACTCATTGTAAACAGAGGCTTCTTGTTTTGCAAGAGTGGACATTAGTGTAAACAGCAGTATAACCATATCAGTAACTGTGTAATGAGAATCATATTCCAGAGAATAATTCTTCTACATTTATAGATTCTGGCTCCTCATCTTCATCTGAAGAGGAAAGACCTAAAAGATCCAATGTGAAGAATGGAGAAGTTGGTAGACGCCGACGCCATTCGCATTCACGCAGTCCATCCCCATCTCCACGAAAACGACAGAAAGAATCCTCCCCTCGGTAATTTCTTCTTAAGTTGGGCATAACTGATGTCTTCTTTTAATAACTGGTTAATGTTGTGTTTATCTGCTATGCAACTGTTGGCAACTACCCAAAAGAATTGTCGTGCCCATTTAGCCCCAAATCGTGCAAGCAGATAATCCTTTTTCTCCAAAGTAACAGTCAAAAGAAAATGAGGATCTCAATGCTGGTTCTAGCAAGCTTCCTCTATAGTGACATGATCGTGTTCTGGCCTATAATGCTTTCTTAAAAGCCCCTACTATGAACTAAACTTGTGGAAAGTTCAAAGGCTAGCAATTTTAAGAGAATTCCATGGAAATCACAAAGATAAATTTATTTACTTTTTTTAATACGGACTGCTTTTATTCTATTTCCTTGAAGTATCTTCAGCTGCCTGTCAAAAACGGGATGCTAGATTAGATGGACCTTTTGCTCTGCTTCAAGATTGCACTCTTGTTTTGCTCATTTGTTGAGAATTACCCTGAACTTTATTTGAACTTGCTCATTTTTGCCTCAAATATATGGCAGTTAGATGTTTTGTTTTGTTTTTCCTCCACTGCTATCAGGATGCAGATGGAAAAGAGGTGGCAATCGCCAGTGATGAAAAGGTTGGTTAGAAATTAATCTGTTAAACAGGATTTGCATATCATTTAGGCTCTCACTTATTTTGTCATGGACAAGTACATCTGCCCTTTGGATTTGTGCACTCAGAGCAGTAAGGTGAAGGAAATTCAGTCTTACCTGTTCCTTGTTGGTTTGTATTTGGGACCATTTCATTGGCAGGGAAAAAAGATCAAACAACAAAATAAACACCTGTATTATCTCCCGATAGAGAGACTACTTGATAATCCTAATGGAGCCTGTAACAGCTAATAACACTAATGTTCTCACTGATGCCTGAAAATAACTGAATACTGGCCTTTCATATTACGATTAAAACCCTTCCCTGGACTTGCAATAGGGGATAAAGATCTTGATGTTCTGGGTCACACTTAATTTGTGTTTTCAGTACTCTCATTCTTCCCATCCATAAGGTATTTGGAGCTAGTAGCTGTGTACTAATAGCTAATACCTACTTTTTTCTTTTCTTATGTAGGCAGTATTGTTAACTCTTCTGTTTGTGGAATTGTTTGGTATGTGTTGATCTTGGAATGTTGGAACCTCAGTGTATGATGGGTTTATTAATCTGATATAATCATCCATGTGAGCAATCTGTGATTAAGACCTAGCTAGAATGCGGTTGCAGCATACGTAATGGTGTGAGATTGTGTGACTGCTTCTACCAATGTAGTCAATTCTAATCATGTATCATATCTTGTCGTTTATCAAACAATTCTATGTAAAACAGATTAGAATTCAAAGATCTTAAATTTGGCATAAAACTTGCAGCATACTAAATTCACCTATTGCTTCTTGTGTAAATGCTTAAACACATTTAATTAGGGCAACCATGACATTTAGAGGCTATTTTTTTCCAGATCATAAAAGAATGTGTTTTGGAGCAAACTCTTATGTATAAAAAGTGTAATTCATTGCCTTGGAGAACAACAGCCAGGGAAGAATGTTTTTTCTTTACAAAACGCAAGTTTTCCTCCCTTTATAACTTCAGGAAAGTACAAGCTTTATTGAAACTTCCCTGGAAGTCTGTTTTAAAGTCTGTTTTACTGTCTGATGACTGAGAGTTTTTGTTATTGAATCAGTAAGCTGGTCTGACTCATTACATTATCACTAGATTCAGCCCAAGGAAGGTGGCAGAAATGAACTTTTAGGAGAAGAAGATGGGAGAGAATGGGACTTCCTCTTTGGTTGCAGGGTGCAAATAGATCAGGTTAAGCAGAATGTGAAATTCTTGTGACTAGTGTTGTGGGGTCTGAAAATTACAATAAAAATCTATTATCTCACCTCTGTAGAAATACTTGGATGTATATATATTTTCCCATTAGTGGTTCTACTAGAATTAGAAGTACATGAGCAAGATGCTCTTGCATAGTGAAAGCATAATAATTAAAAATAATAATAATCTCGTAGCTCAGTTGAAATATTTCTGAGTAATCCCTTTATCTCCTTAGTAGGAGGAGAAGAAGTCCATCACCCCCACCAGCCAGGCGACGGCGCTCTCCTTCGCCTGCCCCTCCTCCTAGGCGGCGACGGTCACCTTCATTGCCTCGCCGAAGGTACTGTATTGCATTTTTGTTGTGAAAAAATTGCTTTTTGGTTTGTTGACTTCCAACTACGGTATGTAAAAATAAATGCCATAATACAGGAAACCCATTCCTTGATTTACAGCTTTACTAAGGGGAATGTAGTTTTGCTGCTGAGATTTTCTGTGGTAGGCATGTGGTCTGGATACAGTTTGATTGCTGTTATCAGGTACTGAATAACATCTATTCAGTTGATTTTTCCAAAAAGTTTTTATTTAATAAAGTTTTTAAGAATTTCAGGAATGATCGTGTAATCATTTGAAACTAACTCACATGGCTGTGTGGCACCTGAACATCTCTTTTCTTTCTAGGTCTCCGTCACCACCCCCACGTAGACGCTCACCTTCTCCACGGAGATACTCTCCACCAATACAGAGACGATACTCTCCTTCTCCACCTCCAAAGAGAAGAACAGCTTCTCCTCCTCCCCCTAAACGACGAGCATCACCGTCTCCACAGTCAAAACGCAGAGTCTCCCATTCACCACCGCCAAAACAAAGGAGCTCTCCAGCTGCTAAAAGGCGTTCACCTTCGATATCTTCCAAGCACAGGAAGGGTTCTCCTCCCAGTAGGTCTAATCGCGAAGCACGTTCTCCACCACAAAACAAAAGGCATTCACCTTCACCAAGGCCTAGAGCTTCTCATACATCTGCAAGCCCACCACCACTGCGAAGGGGAGCTTCAGCTTCACCGCAGAGAAGACAGTCTCCATCTCCAAGCACTAGACCCATCAGGAGGGTGTCAAGAACGCCAGAACCTAAGAAGACAAAGTAAAAAAAAAAAAAAAAAAAAATCTTATTCATTGGTGGTGGTTTTTTTATTATTATTATTATTATTATTATTTAATAATACAATGAGAATAGCTAGGGGATCACATGAAAATGATTCTCATATCTTGAGGTCACTCAAGTATTGGGGGCTCTGTTGGCTTTCATAGAACCAACCCCTAAGTGATTTTTTTGAGGTTTATTTTAATCAGTGTTTTCAACTGTAAGTGAGGTGTGGGGAGAAGCATTACAGAGGATCTAGAGTCTAAGGAGTCTTTTTAGTAGCCTAACAAATTACTGGGAATGAGCAGATAAAAAGAATTTTAAAACTTTTTTCCTAGCTATGCTTAAAGCAAAACAAGCTTTGCAGTTAGCTTTTAAATAAAACAGAATAGAACCAATACTTTTAATTCATAAATCATTTCCCACATGGTTATGGAAGATAAATACTTAAAATTTTATCAGTTTTCTTTAATGTGATGTTGCTGTTACGAGCAGATTGGTGCACAGCAATTTTGGTGCTGGATTATTCTTTCAGCAAGAAAGTGTAGCTGAACAAAATGGTTTGCACTCTTCCTTCATTGGATGATAAAATAGCATTGCTATTCTCTTGAATTCTAATGAGGTTATAAATTAGTCATATCAGAAAAAGAAAGGGAGCAATCATTCCTGAACAACAATAGCATTATTGTTTAACAAGCTATCAAGTTGCAATATCCTTTTGCATTACGGATACGCAATGGTATGAGATCGTTTTGCCCTTTGTAACATACGCCAGCACAGTAACTAATTTTTTTTTAAGTGGCAGCTTAACCAAGTTATAAATACAAATGTTCATTTGACTTTCTGTAATTTTTACTTCCTTGTTTCATGTTGTATTTCTAACACTAGAATCTAAGTGTGGCATTTCTGTTTTCAAGGGCTTCCACGCCAAGTCCACGATCTGCAAGACGGGTGTCTTCATCGCGGTCCGCATCAGGATCACCTGAACCAGCTCCAAAAAAACATCAAGGACCTCCATCTCCTGCTCGATCTCGTTCCCCTTCTGGAAACTGGTCACCTGCAAAAAAGGCTAAAAGTCCAACTCAGAGCCCATCCCCTGCAAGGGTATTTCTTTGCTAATAAAAGCAATACTGTTTGGGGGTTATATGGCAAGTTATTTTCGTAAAGACTTAATGATTGAACAGCTCTAAGCTTATTCACATGGCAAAATTAAAAATAGTCTTGGAGTGATTTTTTATAGTTAAAAATTCTTAGATCACAACACAAACATTTCAAGCTTAACGTTTCTGAGTCTGAAAAAAGCTCTGTTATAACTTTTGAAACAAAATATGTTCTCATTTCAGGAAATCACTGGGATTACTTAAGTATTGCTTCACTTGTAATTAGTTTGATGGCCTACAAAGTGAGGTGGTCTGAATTATGCTTGGCAGTGTTATTTGCAAACTATATTCATAATAGGAAAGAACAGATAATTTGGCATTCTTATCTGTTCTGTGAATGTTTCCTAGAGACACTGCATTTCTTTGGTAGAAGAGTGTTTTAGGGAGTTAGATTCCACCTGCAGTATTAATGTCTATGAAGAGGCTTGTGTGTTGTTGCTGTGACAGGCATATCAAGTTTGTGTGGTGTTACGTTCTATATTCAGACAGCACAACCATGCATTGTGTTATCTGTCTTCTGGAATTGCTACTGTCAGTGCATTGGCACGTGACTTTCCCCAAGTTCTGAAGGCAGTCTGGAGTTGAGTGAGTTTCAGAAGTTGCACAGTCCATCTGAATTGCCCAGTGTTTGGGTGTGGGTTTGTTCTAACTGAATTTTTAAGTCTTGGAAATGAGTTGTAATGTCTGTTGAATGGTTTGTTACAGAATTCAGATCAAGAAGGGGGTGGAAAGAAGAAGAAGAAAAAGAAGGATAAGAAGCATAAAAAGGATAAGAAGCACAAGAAACACAAAAAACATAAGAAGGAAAAGGCGGCAGCAGCTACAGCAGCTGCTGCTGTGGCTGCAGCAGATACCACCTCAGCACAGGAAGAACAGGAAGCAGAGACAGAACCTAAAAAGGTAGGAATTTGGTAGATACAACTGTTTCAGAGTAGAGTGTAAGAAAATAGGTAGAGAAGGAGATGAATGTACACAGCACTGATAGCAAATAGCAGTCTTACTTCAGAAATGCAACTTACTGTTTCATGACTTTAATTGATGATTTACAGTAGCGGGAGGGCTGCAGCCCAGCTTGGCTTTCAGTATTTGAAGAAATATTTTGTCTTTGTTTCAAGGAGACAGAAAGTGAACCAGAAGACAACCTCGATGACCTAGAGAAACACCTGAGAGAAAAAGCACTGAGGTCAATGAGGAAGGCGCAAGTGTCACCACCATCTTAGGCTGAATCCTTTGATATAATGTACATTTTATTTGGTTTGTACTCAGAATTCAATTTCAAATTGCTAAATGTGTTTGAGCTTTAGAATATAACATTTGTTGTAATAATTGCTAGGTTGAGGTTCACCATGTACAAAGGGCATGGATTTACATTACAAAAGGTGTCCACAGTGTACTAGTGACATTCTTTCATTGACAGTCAACATAATTTCATTTAGAGTGAGACTTCTTAGAAGCAGTAGGAATTTGTTTTGAAGGTTTCAAACATGACCGTCAATTCCCTAGTTTCTTTGAAATTCAACAAAGCGTTTAGAATAATTTGTGAGGGTCTCATTTGACTTTTTTTATATCCACTTACATTATGCTACTAACCTTTGTGGTTTGTAAGCTTGCCCAGAAATAAAACCACTGCAGAATTACCAAGGAAGTACATATATTTTAATGCTTTCTACTGTTGCCTGTACAGTCTCCATTGAAGCAAATCAAGAATAGCAATTTAGAGTGGTACATAAATGAAAGCATGTTGTTTACCAGGACACTGTGGGTTTATATTGATGTAACATGTTGATTTGGAACACTGGAATTTCATTTGTATTTTTATGTTCTTTTTTTAAAGGGCAGTTTCCATGATCAGCAGTCACAGAAAAATTCCTTCAGTTACATAAATTTTGTTTGTGAGATGTCGTTGCCCCATTCATAAATCTTGTCTCGTTGCGGTTCTTCTGAATGGTATAAGCAACTTTCAGAGATGTGGTCTTTGAAAGTTTGAGGAACCTGAACTTTGGATATTGTCATGTTTTCACTGTTTTTTGTTTTTGTTTTTTTAACTAAAGCTATATAAAGCTTGTGGATTAAACAAAATAAATTTCTAAATTTAAACAGATGTTGGCTATTTTTATACGAACACTTACATTTGCTAATCAGCTTTCTTTTGTACAGGGTTAACAAATACACAGATAAGAAAAAATATTTGATGCAGTATGTTGACTTTTGAAAAATCAGGACCTTTGTTTTTAACTGTCCTATAGATAGCAGAAATAGCCCTTTGTTAATTCAGTGGTGCTCCTAATGTGTCTAGATTGTTTTACTCTTGTTTTGCAAGAGCATCAGTCTTACCTGGTCAGCATTGTGTTAGGATAGTAACATCTAAAAATAAGCGCACAAAAAAAATGTTTGCCAGTGAAAACTGCTTGTCATAGGAAGTAGAATGTTTCAAAGTATTGCAAAAAAAAAAAAAAAATCATGACTCTTAAATGTCAAGTTTGCATAAATTTAGTTAATTAACTTTGTTCATGTAATCACTGGTTTGAATGATCATCTAAAGAATTCTGGTTGCTCGTCTTGTATAGTCATATTTGAAACTTGGTAGATTGCTGCTGTCAAATTCCTTTAAAAATTCAAGCTCTGATTCTGATATCAAGCCAATCCTGGAGTCGTAAGGCTCCTCTGGAAGGAAGACTGAAACATACAAGCTTTTGAAAATTTTGTTCTATGTCTGAAGTAGATGTGGTGTGCACAATTAAGTGTAGATATTTGATTAGTCTTCTTTCTTGACATTGTGTAGGGTTTTAAAATAAAACTGGTATTATGTAGATACCAGATGCAAGGGTTATCTTTAAAAGTTGCTTCTTTCTTCATTTCCTTGTATGCTGAATCTTTTTTTGTTTCTTAGCATAGTATACATTGAATGCTGAAGTGCTTGTAAACTTAGTACATCAACACTCCAGTGTTGAGTGTCATCTGTTACTATGTGTATAATAAATTCCAAGAACTTTCTGGACAAACACATTTTGAAAAATACATTGGAGTCAATGTGGTGCTATGAAGCTACAGAACCTAGCAATGTATTGTGCTGATGTCATTGCTTTTTTTTTTTTTTTTTCCCTGTGGTGTTTCTTGGCAGCACAAATGAGTCTGAAATTCAGTCTTAAGAGACTGTATATGTGCAGTTTTCACAAGGAGTTAACATTCTGTGCTTTACAACTTCCATGTTATTTTCATATGGATTTTTGACCTCTGCACCTTTTAATCTTTGGAATAATAGAAGCTCTTTAAAAATATTCTGTACCTGAGTCTCTGACAGCTTAACTTTCCTTATGCCCATTTTTCATGTCTTGCCTCCAGGACTGTACTTTTTGATAAAGGACTTCACTATCGATTTGGACAAACCGTGAAGGAATACCGGAACTTCCCAAGACTTGGTGGATGTTCCCCCCTTTTCCTCTGTGGAGTTTCAATTCTTAGGTGCCCCCTTTCTCATTTTTTTTGGTGTCTATCCATAAAGAATAATTTGTTTGAAAAGAGGAATTAACACACTTTTCAAGAAGAATTTCACTTCTAAATAGAATTTAGCATAATACTTAGATTCCTTCCTACTTAGCTGTATATCACATTACATTCAAATACTAGAGAAGTGATAGCAAGCACCCTTGTCATCTTTTGAGTTACTATACCATCTCTTGCTGTTCTGAATACCTGTTGTATAGATAGTATAATAACCTTTAGTGCTTGTGTCTGTACTGTGGAATTTTGTAGTGGTGAACTGTTGCCTTATCATTGAATTCCTCTCTTGATTGTCTGCAATTGCGATCACATCATCCAAAGTCAAACCTGTCTGATCTATTTGCTGCTCATCTTGGTTAATCTTCTGTCTCTGTTCCTAAATCCTTTTTGTAGTCATGCTGTTGTAGTTCATAAGTAACCATGTAGGATGCCTTGCACAATGTGGCAGAATCTCTAGTGCATGAATCATACTTGTTCTTTTTATTCTGAATCTGCTAATGCTGTATGTGTACTTGTTAATCAAGGCAACCTTCCTGAAATGACAGATAAGTGGGTTTATACAACTGACTTGCTGCAAAAACTATAACTATGCCAAAAAAAATATCAAGTTTTATTGGACTTCAATAATTTAGATGAAAATGATTCCACATAAGTAAACATAAGGATGAAATGAGTCACTGGCAGTTCGATATCTATAGTTCATAGTAAAGAAAGATGTATTTGTAGCGTCAACAGATGCGACAATAGCAAGGGTGTGTGCAGTAGTTTATAGAAACTCACTGTTGAACTATTAAATTTTTCCACTTACGTGACTTTGGAATTTTGCCTAGTGAGTTCTTCATGGGCCAGCTCCCTGAGCTTTACCAGAAGTTTTACACTCACACTAATTTATGAATTCCCTTAATGTTCAGGGCAGAGGCAGTTCTTCTGGTTTGTGAAATGTCTATTACTCTGAAAGCTGGTGTAGTCTGAATGATAAATAATATCACTAAAGCAAAGTTCAGTGCTTAGAGTCATAACTAAAATTTTGCATGTTAAAGCTTGCTTAGCTACATGTTGTCTGATTAATTTGTCTCCCAAGCAGAGGCTCAGAGCTGGAGAACTGCCTAGTGGAGGCTATGACGTAAGGTGCACTAACTTGTAGCAGCTTAAATATCACGTGTGTTTTTGCACACTGCTGATCTCATTCCACAAACACTAAACATACTAATATGTGTGTTTTCATACGGAAAGTGCTATTGAAAGAGTAGCTTTCAGCAGGGCATTGAACTGCATTTCTACGGAGTTCAGCTGTTGAGTGTGATGACATCATTTAGTATAGGATCATTTGCTTATAAAACCTTGACTCGTATCCAGCATTGACAGCAATACTTGGTTTACTTGTCAATCTCCATCCAAAACTGTCGTACAGACTTTGGCAGGCAAAGGGAGATCTGCCACTTTTTACTGTTACCTTGCAGCTTCTTTTGCTTTACTGGAGGGAAGCTTGGTTTTACTGCTGTACCTTTTTAGCTTGCCTGTCATTCACAGAACTTTACAGTGGAATTATTTTTTTCTCTCTTGGTCAAGTCTCAGTCATTGTAATAAGTTACAGTGAAAGTAGTGATTGTTTTAATATTAAAAAGATTCTCAAATCTGAAAACCATAGGCAATTTCCAGATTCAATCAAGTTTGACTTTGAACTTACTGCTTTGGCTCTCCTAGAACTAGTTTGAAGAGCTCCTATCTTTGAGTCCGTTTTGCTACAAAACAAAGCAAAAAGATGCTGTTCCCTGCCCCGGTGGCTGGAGTAGTCCCATAATAGTGACTTTTGTCTGAGCTCCGTCTCAGAAATCAGACAGTCAGCTGCTTGAAGTACAGCACGTGTATCGCATATTGCTCCTGTATTACATTCCTGAATGCATAAGGTACGTAAACTGTGTGACTTATAACGCAGTCTTTGTTTCAAGGTATATTCTGGTTCAAATAAGCAGAACAACTTGTTTTTTCTTGTTCAGGTTTGGTTCTGACGTGGTAATATTGTTTTCCAGTAAAAGTGAAGCTGAGCTACCGTTCATCATGCTTAAAAACCTTATGGTGATGTTTTATTTAATTCCATTGTTGCTTAGATTACCTCTAGTAATCAACATGCAAATACGCGGACAAAGTTCCTCATATGCCTAGTTCTGTGCATGGAAAATGTCTGAGAAGAGTGAGGTCTTATTTCAATGGCCTTAAAATAGTAGAACCACCGCTGATCTTTGTTTAGAGAGGTGGTCCTCAGTCTATTCACTGCAGACATTAATAACACATTTGTATTACAGGGCTGGCTGGGGGAAGCTAATGCAAGCAGAGAGCTCTGTAGTAACTCAGGTGCTGTGTGTGTGCTGTGTCGTGCAGCAGCTGAAGATACAAAAATGGGGATTCAGCTCGGGGAGCTGTGCGCTTGTACCTTCAAAGGATTTGTTTTATCGCAGGGCTATGCCTCTGCTGTCCTCCTTGGATGAACGAAGGGAACTGAAGCTGCTGCCACCGGCCAGGCTGTGCCAGCACAGGATGCACTTGCCAGTGCCTCGCAGCAGGTGGGGCTGGGAGCAGGAAGGCCGGGCTGTGCCAGGGATGGGCGAGAGAGAAAGGCGCCTCTGCGACTGGTGTCTTGCACTTAAAACAAAACTAGATTTCAACATTCTTCAAGAGGAGTCACCGATAAAAATCGTATCAGTTAACGACTAATTTAGTTATCTATTAAATTTACTCAGTGCAGAAACTTCCAGAAAAGGACCCCAGGAGAAAGGTGTGTAGCCTTACCTGGATGATCGTTGATGTGGAACTTTGTCTGACCCAAATACCCAAAGGCTTGGGTGTTTTGGTGCAAGAGAAGCTTTTTAATAAAATTATAAAGTAGTCTTTAGGGTCTCTTCACAATGTGAAAAGGGCTCACTTGCCCCGTTCACTAAAACGTTGCCTGTTGATGACAATGAAAAACACTGATGCATGCATACATGCAACAAAGTAGGAAACATTTTTCTGAAAAAAATACAGAAAGTATACAGAGCTTTACCAGAGCTGTTTTAAGTATTGTTAAATGTATTAAATACGAGGCAGTGAAGCAGCATGCAGACTGAGCTTGTCTACAAACCTACCAAAGGAGCATGGGAATTGTTCAGTTTTTCAGCTTTTGAAGAGGAAAATGGCTGTGAAAATCACCAGACTTAGCAAAACAACTGGGGAAAAAAAAAAAAAAGGTTCACATTTTGTTCTGATTAACTTTCATCTCTGTGCAATTTGGCAAAATACTGGGGGGGGAAGGGGGAGGAAGGAGGTATTTAACAGATTTACAAGTATGTATGCATATTGTGTGGTAACTGCTCACAAGCATACAGGGATGCTGTATCAAATTTACAAAAAACATTATCCAGGTTAGAGTAGGGACCCACAGAGTTGTAAACTGCATGCCTAGCATTTATATCAGTTACTTTCCTTAAAGAAAAATGAAACTAAAAATGCAAAATAGGATAAAACTGATTACTTGAAAAGATGCTTCCTGTCTAGTAATTTAAATTAGTGATTTCAATTAATTCAAGCATGCTAATAGGAAACACTGATTCCACCCATCCCTTCTTAGGAGAAAATGGGGAGCTCTCAGCCGCCTGCAGGAACAGAGCGCGATGTCTTCCATGCCAGGGCTTTAGGAAATGTGGTGCTGGCTGCTCCTGGAGACAGGACAGTAGATTAGATGGAGACAGCCCGATCCATTAGGGTAATTTCTGTGTTGAGGCTAGCAGTGCCAGCTCTGGCCCAGCATACAGCAGGCCACTTAATTAAATTTTGTATCTTTTATCTGCTAGAGGGTTTGCTGAACTGGAAGCTGTTGCTTAAGGGAGAAGGATTATAACTACTTTGCAGAACTATAGAAGTACTGTTGGAAAGTACTATTTTTTTTTTTAATCTTTCACTTAAAATCATGATCTGCAGTACGCTTCCTATCTATTTTGCTGATGTCCTATACAACTGCGAAGGGGCTGTGTCCGAACAGCAAACAGGTATCACACAGGGCCAGCTAGTGTACCAAGCAGGGGAAATACTATGGAAAATCCAAATGCTTCCTTGGCTGGGAGTGTCGGATTTTATAATGGGCTGGTTCCCGGGGCAGGTGAGTCAGTCACTGCGCTCTCATTTGGCCAGGTGAAACTGGGATTAGAGGGCACAGTGACTCACAGTGACCTCCTGCTGTGTGCACCCACTTGTTCTGCAATGTTCTGCTTCTATTTTTTGCTGAGATTGTTTTGGATAACTCAAAAATCAGCACTGCAGGAAAGAGCTTGTCAGCTCCCAAAGTGGGACCGGCATCGAGTGCTGGCAACGCCCCAGCAGCTTTGGGAGATTTGCTGCAGAGGGGTGGGCGACTCTGAGCCTTTACCACAAGGTGCTCCGGTCACAAAGTTTTATCTCTGCAGTTTGTATCGTGGCAGATTCCTCGGGAATGGCGTTTTCTCTCATCTGGGATCAATCCCTGGGGGTTTGCACGCTGCAAGCCTGAGGCAGGCGGTTGTGCAGGACTTAACCTCTGGGCTGTGAGTGATCCCCAGGGACCAGGGGAGCCTGCTGAGTCCAGGGGGTGCAGGGGAACAGGAATTGCTTTTAATTCCCACGTCTGTTTCCCCACCCAGGGCATGCTGCAATACCCGATGTAATGAGTTAAGCAGCAGAAGGGATGTGGGTCCGGCTGAGGCCTTCCTTCTATACAAACGCAGGATGTGTTTGCCCCTCGGGCAGAGCGCTGTAGGTAGCTCTTGCTTGGGAAATCAATGCTGCCTTTGTGTGCGCGGCCAGCCCGAGCAGCTGTACGTTTTGGGAACAATTCCTGCGCGGGAGAGGCTCAGCCAGGAGGCGAGATGGGAGCAGGGCCTCGCGGAGCGGCCATGAGGGCTGAGGGGCCGGTGGGGTACGGGCCGATGACGCAACCGGCTTAGAGGAGGATCTTGTCACTGCATTAAGGTAATAAATCCAGGGCATAGGAGGTGCTTACAGAGAAACGGAGAAGGAGGTTGTCTAACAGATAGCTGACGGCTCAGGTTGCTCTTTCCAGTTGCGGGAGAGGAGCGGGGCTGGTCTGGAGCACGTGAGCTGCGTTCACAGCCCCTGGGCACGGGGTGGGAGCTGCGTGGGGTGATGCTCGTGGCATGCCAGCCTGGATAGCTCTGAATCCTCCCGTTTTACTTAAAAGAAAACATGGAAAACAGTGCTATCTTGGGCAAGCAATGAAGGGAAAGGAATTGTTCAGTCCCTCTGCAAAAGCTTTGTGTTAAATCCATGGGCAGAACTTCAGCTCACGTAAATTGTTGCGGCTTCGTTGCAATAAATGGCGTTGTTGCTGACATCAGACTGGGGGAGGCCCCTGGAGAGAGGTCTCACCTTGTGCAGCCAGGCTGACAGAAGCGTGCGCATCACTTACCCACTTGGCCAGACCTTCCCTCCAGTTTTCTCCCCACCCTTGAGCTGTGCTGATGCTGCATCCCCCCCCGGGCCATCCCCAGCAGCGCCCGTCTCGGCTGCCTTCGTGGCGCTGCCCGCACCTCGGGCTGTGCTGGGAGAGGTCAGGGCATCAGTGTCCCTGGTGGGACAGACCCTGCCTGGGCTTGCAGCTCTATTCGTGAAGATCACGAAAGAGTATTTGGCTGGGGACAGCAGCTTTTTGTGATTCCTCATCCAGGTTTTAAATATAATTGTCTGCTTCAAATGAATGACTGAAGCTCGCAGAGTTGTTACGAAAAAGTCAGACCTCCTTTGTGAATAGCCCCTGTGTGTTTCCCCTCTCCAGAAGGGGTTTTCAGCTCCCATCAAAGATTGGTCTCTCTGTCAGCTGGACTTTAGTTCAGAGAGCAGATCTGACTACCGATGTGAAAAAATTACCTTTGTCATTGCGATGATATTTTTTTAATGAGATGGAAATGGTTTGGCTCCTTTCCAGCTTATTAAAACCTCTACAAGTCCACATGCACCGACACAAGGGGACAAGAAGAGAAAATTATATTAAGTGCATGATTGGCAAAACAGAATTGAGCTCTTTCTTATTTATTTTTAATCTATTACAAACATGTGAATTAATCCTTTTATTATTTATGCTCGAGGATAAAGTGAGCTGTTCTCACAGCTTCTGGAGGGAGCAGACTCCACTTTCAGCTTCAACTCTTCTTTCCAGGCAAGGAAAACGGACACCTCGCTGTTATCCGGGACAGAGATAACTGACAGCAGTTATGTGAAAATGGAATAACTCGCACGTTTTGTGGAAGAGCCGGGAATTACCCAGGAGGAGACCAGCTCCACGTGTGCAAGTTACAGGACTGGGTGAGTGGCTCATGGTGGTGGTCTGTGGGTTCCCGGGGCCTCCACAGAGTGAACCTCACTGCTGAGAGTGAGCTTCATCCTCCCAAAGGCTCTCAGACTGCTCCAGCTGGGGCATCCTGTGAGCTCGGCCACGCCGGTGTCCGCTTACTGCTCCGAATGGCTGATGGGGCTGCAGCAGCACCTCAGCCGGAGCTGTGAGCACCGCTCTCCTGCTACAAAGCTTTGCTTCATTGCTTGTCCAAATTACGCTGTATGCACAAAACACCTTGTCTCAAGGTTAGCTGTGCTGCCAGCGAGGACTTGGCCTTTCTCCAGCTGCTGCTTCCTTCCTCCCTGTACTCAGTGCAGCACTCAGTGCCTTTCGCTGCCTCAATGGCAGCTTGGAGAAACTGCAGCAAAATGTTAATGTAATTTGCTGCTCAGTGTCCTTTTCTGATCATTTCTCACTGGGGAAGAAAGGAAATGATGACAGTCCTGAGCTGAGGACACTGCACTGCAGCTTGCTCCGCCAGGGCCTTCCTCCCACTGCTGCGGCAGGAGCCCGGCTCTGAATGCTGCTGTTGTCATCCCTGGGGTGTTTCGGCTCTGCTGGGAAAGGGGCCCTGGCTCTCCAGCCTTTTGAGCAAGCTGTATCAGTTTTGGGTTATCAAATGTGAATAAAAGACCTGTGTACTCCAGTGCCTTTCCACACCCACTGCGATCGCCACAGCTCTGCTTTGCCATGAGTATGCTGCACCCACCTGCCCTCAGCCACAAACACAGAGTTGGTTTTGCCAAAACACAAATTAGCTTCTGTTGCTGGAAGTTCCCAAAGGAACTAAAAACGCTCTGAAGTCCCCGTCCATGTCAACCTGGTTTGTCTGTAGTAACTTTTCCCCCTAGAGGATCCCAATGTGCTTTGCCCTTGCAGCCGATTTTCCGGTGATGTGGGTGGCGATGGGCTGTGCCGGGGGCTTGGGGACCATGGTTTGTCCTCTCAGCTCCTCGGTGCTGGACACCGGTGTCCTAGCTGGGTGAGCAGATGGCCAGATCCCGGCCTGGTGCCGTATGGGCCTCCACAGTTTTTGGGAGGACCCACAGGGCAGGTTGCATGCAACCAGCAGCACCGGTTTATCTGGGCTGATTGCAGTGGGGATTTGCCTGCAGATCCCAGGCGGCTCCAGCCCCTGCTCCAGCTCCTCCTGTGTGGCTGCTGGGCTCTGCGCTGCCCCCACATCCTGACAGCACCTAGCAGCGACCCTGGCACCACCCTCGGATGGAGACATCGAGGATACAAAACGCAAGGAGCACAGTTCCCCCACAGCAGCGGCCCCCGCCGTGATGTTCCCTGTGTTGGACCTCGGGCATGGGACTGAGGATGGGTGCCCTGCCCTGCCCTGCCCTGGGGGTGGGCTTGCTTGTGAAATAACCCCCTGGAGGGATGGGGAGTCCCAGGCTAACCAGTTCCTGTAGGGGGGAGTTACGTGGAAATGGGGGATCTGGGTGTAACCAAACCTTGCTCGGGTTTGCGCTGGAGCCTGAGCAGCTGCGTGCGTGGATTTTTTCCCCTCAGGTTGCGTCCACTGATGCAAAGCAAGAAGTCTTCTGAAGTTATCACTGGATTAACAGGATAATGCCAAGGCAGATGGCGTGGCATTGCGCGAATGCAGCAGGGACCCTCCCTTCCAAAACAGGGTTTCTGCCAAAATGCCCAGGGAGCCCTAAATCTGCCCACCCCTGCGGCGAGTGCCCTGCAGGCAGCGCAGGACAAGGGGTGTGCAGAGGGTTGGACTTCTGCCAGCTGACAACAGGGGATTGGGGCTTATTGTCTCAAAATGCACACCTGCGTTTTAATGAGGGTGTCATTTGAATTTAAATGACATCACAGATGTAGCCCTGCTAATTGCTCACTTGCATACCCAGAACGTTAGATCAGTAAGAGAAAACTGAATCACAGAAACCTCTCGTGCGTCTGACTGGGAAGGCTGTAGGAAAGCAGACCATGTTTGAACCACCTCGTAGCGATGTTTGCACGCTGCCACGCGTGGCTCCAGTGTGGTTCTACTGCTCACCTCGTGGCTGCGAGGGGCTGGGACGTGCTGCAGGTCGCCTGGTGGTGCTGCCACCGCGGATGGGACGGATGCAGAGGATTTAAAAGGGGAAAGCGTGGCCAGCGTTGGTGCTCAGAGGGGTGCCGTGCAGGGCCCGGGGGGTCTCCAGCAGCTCTTGTGTGCGCAGCCCCCCGGTGCTGGGCTGGTCCTGTGAGATGGACGGAGGGAGGGGTTGGCCCCTTGTGCAGCTGCCCCAGTTTTGCATCTAATCTTCAGGCTCTACATGTCTGTTATTGTAGCGTAGTAGGAGCCTTATTTCTATCACTACAAGAGTGTCCTGTAGTGATCATTGCACAGAAAAACCACTGGGTTAAAGAGGTGATTATTAGAATTGCAAAATCAAATACCCAGTGTTCAGAAATACCAGAAATTCAGCCTGAGCAAGTAGAGTGCATGCTGCAAATAACCGGCTCTTGTAATGGGCATATTTGGGAAATCTCTGCTCTGGTTCTACCTGTAGGATTGTCGTTCTCCCCATCTCCTGGGTGAAAGAGGTTTTGCTGTGACAAGGACCGCAGCTGCTCCTGTGAGTTTTTAAGCTGTGACTCAGGAGGTTCAAGTTCAGGTCTCCATCCTCCTGTGGGCATATCAGGGCTTTGGGCAAGTCACTTTCTCGGCATTGCTGTGCCTGCAAGGTTTGAAGAAGGTGGAGGAGTTTCTGTTACTGTGTTTAGAAAGCTGCTAGCACTATAGGTGTTGCTGGAATACAAATAATTTTATCAATAAGATTATTTCCAAGTCCTCATAAGATTGTGAGACCTTGGCTTCTTGTCCAATCACATTTCCTTTTATTTTTTTCAAGTCCTTTGAAAAAAAGTCTTACTCATTCCACTGTGACTCAGGAGGAAATACACACCACATTCACCACGTCACTGCTTGAGTCAACTCTGCACTTACGCCATTAGTCCAGAGCTGGTTGGCTCTGTGATGGGCGTTTGCTTTTGTGTCTTATGATGATTGCAATATCCAATCTTGGATATGGGCTTTGCCCAGAGAACCACCTGGAAAGCTTGGGGGCGTTCGGATGCCTCTTTTGTGGTGCGCAGCTTTGCCCTGCCCAGGCAGCGGCTGCCGTCCTGCCGTGAGCGTGGAAATGCTCTGAGCAGTGGCTGCGGGCTGGGCTGCAGCAGAGGACATCAGCAGTATGTTTACTGATGAAAAAACACAATGGCTTGTATTTTTAAGAGTGACAGTCTTTCAAGAAATTGAGATGGATGATCAGGTGTCTACAGTGGTTGCGTGGTTTTTGTATCCAACAAGCATGAGGATAAAGAGCTTTTGGTGTTTGTTTTGGGGTTTCCTTTTTTTTTTTTTTTTTTTCCTTTCCCTTCTTTTATTTTTCTTTCTGATGTTAACCTGTAACCAGAGAGAAAATAGACCATCTTGGTGTCATGACTTTAATTGGGCTGATGCTCTGCAGATGCTGTTTGCAGGCTGATGAAGGGACTGGTGCTTCCACCCTCAGCTCACACACAACGGAGCACATGGCGCACCAGAGGCTGTCTGTGCTGTGCACTGCTTTTCAGCACAAGATCTTCCCCCGGGGTCTTTTACAGGACTTGCAGACCATTAAAAAGCCACATCAAAGAGCATTTCTTCCATTTAAGCTTCATGACAGAAGCCAGTCCATGGTGTTGAAACCCAGCTGGGAGCCGCTTGGATATTACATAAAGAGTTCATTAGGGGAATCCCCAGCTACTGGCAACTTTCAGGCTTTTCACTTTGCACTGAGATGGAAATCCAGGAGGAAACACAGGTGGTGGCATTTGATTGCCGCACTTCAGTATAGTGAGGTTGATTTAACCATTTAACCAACCAAAGACAGACAAACTTGGTATTTTGAGAGAAGCAGGCTGCTTAGTGTTGTTTTCTTTAACCAAACTACATTAGGCAATTCAAAGAGCTGGAATGACAAAGACCTTAAAAGAAAATAGTCAGCTGAGGATCCAGCTCTCACCTTCGGTCCTTTCCAGGTCCCTCTCTGCAGCAGATGAAGCTGAAATCTTTAAATTTGCTTCCTGATGCTAACAGGACAGGAAAACCCTTTGCAGCATGGGCCAATATCTGAATCTTAAGAGCAGGGCAGTAAGAAATACATGGAAAGGTGACGAGGCACGGCACCAGCCTCCCACTGGTGCTGTATGTGTGGTCCTCAGAGCCAACTTTCCTTTTCCACCCCTTGGACTTCAGCTCCAAGGGCAGCCAGCTGCCAGCAGGATAACTTTCCCAATGTTTCAGTGACTCTAAAGGAAGCGAGGTGAAAACTCTGCCAGCGTTCCTGTAAAACTGACCCCAGCGTGCCTCAGTTTAGGGGACTCACACAAGCTGGAGAAACCTGCAGACAATGCACGCTTTGTCTACCTCTGTTCTCCTTGGGTGCCGTGAGATGCTGAGTCCGAACATTTAACCACAAAATGCATTAATTACTGTCCAGCTCCCTGGGGTAAGGACCATATGCCAGTAACCAGAAAAAAAGAATGCTATTGCATGGAAAGTACATCGATTGTTAAATGTCTCTAAGCTGCAATTACTTCCACTAAAAGTTCCCGATTAACACTTCCTAGAGGCATTTATCCTCCAGTGTTTGTGCTTGGAGCAGTGTTAACTCAGACTGTGCAAAAGAGGAGTGACCCAGAAATCGTGGGATGAAGTCAGCTCCCCACATAATGATATGGGACACGTCCCTCTGCAGTTCTGCCTGCCTCTGGTGCCAGCCCACAGCAGTGAGCTCTTTTCCACTACGTTCTTCACCAGTGCTGGATGCTGACTCTGGGCACGGTGCTGCATGTCCTCAGCTGCTCGCTTCAGAGCCTTGTGGGACCAGCTCTGTGAGCGTGCAGTTAATGCTAAAATTTGGCATTCGCCCCGGATGAGAATGAGCTATCTAGGGACAGCTGGTTGTGAGCTACAGCAAACTGCAAACAGTCTGACACAAACAGAAGCTCCATCTCCCCCGCAATCCCTGTAAGTCTGGCGGGCTAACACCCTCCAATGAGCTCCATAAACAAACACTGCTCAACACAGGGGTAATAAAATAAAAATGAGCAATATCAGCAAGAAAAAACAGTCCATCCTAGACAGCAGGTGATGGACGGAGCCAAAAATGCCACTTTGTGCTCGGACAGGAGGCAGAGGGCAACTGGAGCTTACGGGGTTACTCTGCGAAGGGGCACCACCGCAGCACAGCCTCTGGGACGCGCAATCCCTGGGCCCGTGCTTCTGCTCCTCCGTGTTGTCAAGTCTCCGGGGAAGGGCTTTGCAGCATCCCAGCCTGCAGACAGGCCCAAATTAGCACTGGAATGAGAATACTGGTATTTTTAAACCAGGCGGAGTCATTTCTGCTTTTCTTTTAATAGGTGTCTGTGGGCAGGTTCTTCTCACAGTTTCATCCACCACGGCTTTATATTGATACAACAAATCCTTCAGTCTGGCTGGGCTCTTGTTTTCAGCTGCAGCCAACACTGGATGGTCCAGCACAGGGCTATGAGGCATTTCTGTCTTCCAACCTTTCCTCAGCACCCTTTCTTCCCTAAGCAGATTCATTGTGTTTAAAAAACAGGATGAAGACTTGGCATGTGGTCCTGCGGAGTTGCAACACGATCTGCATGCTGAGTGCCTCCAGTGCCTGAAAAATCCCACTCAGGGATAAAGAGCCACTTTTGAACCCCGGGGTCAATGCGGCAGCAAATGCCCCTGGCTGAGTTTGTGCAGTGAGGGCTGGGGCAGGAGAGCGCTTGCTTTGATACGTTTAACAACTGATGCCTCCACTTCCAAAAGCACTTGGAAAGTTTGAGATGGAAAATTGCTGCATAAAGGCCAAAGTGCTAGAGAAACGAAACAATAATACACTGTACTGCTGCTCTGACAAATGGAAATAAGCCTTCTCAATACAGCATAAAATAATATAGAGGGAGTGACCTGCTGCTCTGAGCATAGGTGGGAGGCCTGAACTGCTGTGTTCTGACTCCCTGACTTGGTGCAAATTTAGCTTTGAATAAGTCACTTTTCTGACTCACTTCTCCTAGCTGTAAAACGTGGGTAATACTCACTTCTCTATGAGTCGTTAAGAGGATTGCTTATTTATTTTGTAAAGCTTGGGCAAACTAATTCTAAGTATTATTGCAAAAACCTGCCAGAATAACATAACCAGCAATTACAGAACTAAGAAACAACTGAGAGCTTTCAGCATTCAAAACTGTTCTGAACATCGTTAAAGAAAGAGGTTTCGATTGAATGGGAAGGATGAGGGCTTTGGTATGAGGCAGCTGGAAACCAGGAAAATGTCATCTAAAAGTAAAATAACTGAAAAGATGTTAAGCAGCCGACAAGGCTGGTGCAGCTGGATATAAATGAAATAAGCTATTAGCTGCTCGGCAAGATAACACCACGTGAACTCTTTTGTTAAAGAAGAAATTCAGTGGTAGTGAGGAAAAATGGCCCTGGCAACTCATTTGTACTGCTGGTAAAATAAAAATAAAACACAACACAGCACAGAGTGCCTTACAGACCGCTGCACCTACTTGTAGTGGCTCTGCGGGGGAGCTGGTTCTTTGTACTCTGCTCCTTACCTTCTCAAAAGTAGGGGGGTCTTTGCTTTAGGGAGGGGAGGCACAAAATACTTCGCCTTTTACAAAACCCTCTGAGTTTGAAGCCTTGGGCACAAAAGGCAGGTGAGGCACAGGGTGGAGGGGGGTGGCGGCCCCGTGCTGCCCGGTCACGGCTCAGCTCCTGGCAGCTCCTGGCCTGTCCCAGCAGGCAGTGGACGAGCAGCAGAGGGTAACAGCTCCGTGACCACCCCGCTCAGGGGGTGTTCTTCCCTGCCCCCCTGCCCCCCTGCCCCTCTCGCCCAGCCCCGTTCCAACAGAGCTACCCTCGTAGCACGGCCTAAGTCATGTAGGGTGGGTTACTCGCGGAGGTTCCTGGACGGGGCTGGGACGCGTGGTCCTGCTCGCAGCGGGGTTGGTGGCGGTGACACCGCCTGCCCGCTCAGCCGGTCCCACCCTGTGAATCAGCGCGGCTCCCGGGCTCCGCACCACAGAGGCCAGCGGGGAGGGGGCTCCCCGGGGGGGGCGGCCAACAAGCGCCGTGAGGAGGCCGCGGGAGCCACGAGGGCTTTGCCGTGTCGGCTGCCCGGCCCTAGCGGCGCGGCGAGAGCCCGGCAGCCGCTTCCCTGCTGTGGACGGGGACTCGCGGGGAGCAGGGATCGGCTGAGGGACGCGCGGCTCCGAGGGGCTGAGGGCGGCGGGACGGGGCTGGGCGCCGCGTGCCACCGTGTCCCGGCCGCAGGGTCCTCGGCTGCCTTGGGTGCAGCTCCCGGGGGGTCGCGGGCGGCCCCGGGCAGCTTCGGTGAAACGACCGGGAACGGGCAGCGCCGCCCCGGGCCCAGCAGCGCCCGCGGGGCCTCCGCCAGGGTCCCCCCCGCGCCGCCCAGTGCCGACCCCCGAGGCCCGCGGAGGGAACCGTTGCCCCCCTCGGCCCCGCCCCTCGCCTCGGCCCCGCCCCCGTGCCGCCAGCCGCGGCGGGTCCCCGTGCCGCCGGGGCGGGGCCGCAGTCGCGCGCAGGGCGGGCGAGGCGAGCGGCGGAGCGGGCGGCGGCCGTCCCGGGGGGGCAGCTGCGGGCGAGGGGCGAAGCATGGCGCTGTCCGTGCCGGTCAACGGGCTCAAGGAGGGCGACAAGGAGCCCGTCATCGAGCTCTTCGTCAAGGTACGGGGCCCGGTACCGCTCCCCTCGTGCCGCCGGGCGCCCCCCCCCCCACCTCCCCTTTCCGTCTCCCCCCGCCGCGGGCTCCGCGTCCCCCGCAGCAGCGGGCGCGGGGCCCCCGGGCCGCACGCGGGGTCCCGGGGCCGAGGCGCGGGGCGCTCCCCTCGGGCCGGGCGGGGTGGGGCGGGGCGGCCGCGCACAAAAGGGGCTGGGGCTGGGGGGGGGGGGGCGCGGGGCCGGGGCGGAAAACGCCCGCCCGGGGCCCGCAGGGGGCCGCGGCGGCTCGGGGCAGCCCCAGTGTGGCCGAGCCCCGCGTGGCCGCGCGCTGGGCGTCGCCGTGTCGCGCCGTGTCGCCCCTGTCGCCGCCTGTCGCGGGACTGCTCGCCCGCGGGCCGCTTATCGGGGCGGCGCGGGGGGGGCGGCTCGGTTTCCCCGTTTAAACGCGGCTCGGGAACAGCCGAGGGGCCCCGGGACGCGGCTCCCGGGGGGGGGGGGGCGGTGGGAGGCCAGCCCCGGGTCCTGGGGGCTGCCGGGCGCGGAGGGCGGCGGGGGGCGGGGGGCGTCTCCTGCACGGCACGGGGGCTTTGCCAAGAAGCCGTTCCTACGCCGTTACTTTATGAAGGGGTGCTCCAGAAAAGTTGCCTTTCGCTCTTTTCAGACTCGTTCGCAGCGTGGAGGTGCGGGGGGGGGTCCAGGCCTGGTCCTGGGCCGAGCACGGCGGCTCCCGGAGCTCGGTGAGAGCTCCCCGGGACAGCAGTTGCGTTCCAGGCTGCTCTGAATTATTTAGAGCAGTGCTTCGGTGTAACGTGCCAGCTTACCTTCATCCAACCTAAAGCTCGTTCGCCAGTTTTTGTCTTTATTTTTAAACAAATTAGAGCAGCTACTGATGGCAGAAGGGTTTGGGGGCAGGGTGAATCCTTGTGGATCTGTTCAAGGAGGCTGTGTCGTGCTTGAGGAGCAGCAGGAAAGAAAGAGTAAAATTACTTGTCAGAAAAAAAATGATTGTGATTAGTATTGGACTGGCAATGACATCAGTGAATACGAAAGGGAAAAAGCAGGGGACTTTTCTGTCACCCTCAGTTAAAATTTCTTTATTGGGATGGATTTAGGACAGCTGTGCTCGGGATGGTTTAGTGGGGACTGTTGGTGTTAGGTCAGAGGGTGGACTTGATGATCTTGAAGTCTCTTCAAACCTAGAAATTCTGGAATTTTGGGATTATCAGTGAGTACTATCTCCCTCAAGGAAGCCTTTTCCCAGTGTTATGAATGACTGCTACAAGCTCTATACTGGCAGTCTTTGCGGTAGAGTTCAGGACAAAAAGGGATTTATTTTTGTCTGTCTTCATGATCTTTACGTAAAGGTTACTTTCCTGGAAAGTCCTGCAGAGGAGGAACACCCTCTACCCCCCTGAACACTGGAAATAGTTGTTTCATCTGGTGTTGCTACCTGCCCCATACTGGGCTGAAGCTGTTAAGTGTTACTGGAATAGTGATCCCTTCCTAACAGAAGTCTTGTTTGGTGTCTGACTGCCCAGAGCATCGCTTCATGTGAATGAGAGGAAAATATTTATATTTTTTCAATAGAACTAACAGCATCTTTTTAGCAGAGCACTAGAATTTGATTTAGTCTTTTTCTTTTATAAACGCAAAGCACAGTGTCTGGTTTTGTCTGTTCTGCCCAGTTCTCACCTGGCTGTGGGTGCAGACCAGAAAAAGTCTGACGCTGCTGAGCCTGAGAACAGGACTTCACACTGTGGTAACGTTCTGAGCAACGCGTGGGGGCTCGGGTCTAACAGTGCACTGCCAGTCTGCAAAGTGCTTCAGACAGAGGCGGTGGCAGGACTTCCTGACGAAAAAAGAAATGTGTGCCAAATGCCTGCGGCTGAAGGGCGGCAACTGTATGACCTGCGTACAAAGGATTGTAGCAGCCAGACTAAGATGAAACAGAGGTATGGGTTAAAGCTTGAGAAACAAACCTGTGAAGCAGGGGAAACTGCTTGGTTTCATGCCCAAAATGTTGTGTTTGAATCCTTTTTAACTGTGATCAGTAACTGGATAGGGTGGGCACAGCAAGGAGTGTGCAGATACAAATAGCTGCGTAGGGCTGTCAGACACACGCTGATTGCTTTGGCTTATTCAAGAAGACAGTGTAGTGTATCAGTCTGTTATAACCTGTATTTTCATCAGCTGTGATAAAGGTTGTGCAGAATTAGAATATTCAGGTAAGAAAATGTTTATATTGTGGTGCTGGAACTGACATGAATAATGTGTTTCTTGGTCTTAAAACAAGCAACTTCAGGAGGTTTTTTGTTACAGCTCTGGTGGGCTGCCTGCAGGCTCTTTTAAACTAAGTGAAAATATTTCTCAAGTCTTCTGAGAGCTGGTTAGGAGAAACGAGTGATGTATCTGATTTCATTCAGTTCCTCATATGCTCGTGTGTATTATTAATAAGGGAGGCCCACTTCCATTGTCTAATGAATATTTTTATATACCCTGGTGGCATTTTAGAAAAGTGAAGACTACACTGTGATGAACGTGCACACAGAAACTCAAGCATTGGGATCTGAATACAGCTCATATCGGCCCTTTAATAACTGCAATTTAGTTGGTCGTGTGTGGATTTTTACTGTAAATAAAAAGTATGTCTGACTGCTTTGGTCAAACAGAGCCACTCTTTTGCAGAAACCGCAGGACAGAGCCTGTGCAGAGTAAGATGTGTACAAAGGAGGTGGGGATGGAAGTTGCCTATAGCTCAGCATTTGGTGTTCCAGAGGGCAGCCAGCAATTGCATTCTTCTTGTAATAGCAAGGTGAAGACATGGACGATCAGTGAGTTCAGCGTTAAGGAAAAAAAACAAACTCAACAAACAAGAAATTCCTAGTCGTATATCTGTTGGCAGGTGACATTGGTTTATAGTAGATATAGGTAATCATTAAGGAATATATGGTCGTATTCAGCTGTGTGACGTGTGTATACATGTAAATTAATTAGGCTGTGGATATCCAGCAGCTTTCAGATAAGATGTCTTTGTGAAACTGGGCACTTGTTTTGAAAATCAGATGTGAGTTGTGCTGTCTGTAGAGAAAAAGCTGTGAATTCATATTTGATAAATATCCTCCTCTAAAACTCCCAGTGATTGCGTCAGAAGTTTATCTACATTTCTCTATAGCTGAATTAAAGAGAAATTTGGCAGGTGAACTTTGTCTTCTGGGACCTAGGTGCAGTTTGTTCAGTTAGATGTGGAAGCTTCTGAGAGGGAAGGGATGTGTGCCCGCATCACTAGCAGCAGACTCGATGCTAGCTCCGTGCTGGGTGAAGGAGCGTGATCTGTCTGTCCTGCTGGTTTGTGGGTCTGCCTTTGTTCTACGGCTGCTCTTTGCCTGAGTGTCTTTATGTAAGGTCTGATCTGTCGTGCTGCTGTATGTTGGTTTATAACACATCATTCCATAAACTTGCTCATTGTCATTTTTTGTCAACTGCAATACAGCTGTAAAACTAAAAAAAAAAAAAAAGGGGGGAGGGAGGAGAAATAACAAAACTAGAGGCACGTAACATTGCTTCTCAGAGATGGTGTTGTCAGGGGCAGGCTTGTCACTTGGTAATCTTATTGGATAAATCTCTTCCTTATGTACAAGATCATCCTTTGGAGGTTTTAGTGTAATAACCTCAGCACCTGAGAACTTTCTCAGTATGCATTTGGTATGGATAGCAGCATTTCATGTGTGGCTTATTTATTGTGAAGGATCCCGTTGTACACTGAAGCATAACCATCGTGGTATACCTGTGCTTAATTGTGGCGAATCAGGCCTTTTTCTTTGGCCAACAAACTACATTGTTTGAATTTCTTCTTGGGAGACTTCTTATATCCAGAAACCTCTTTGTCTTTTTTGATCTGGTTGCTGATGCAGGAACCAGTGCACTTTGCAACATATTCTTCACAGATAGAGAGATGGCCCCAAGTCTAGACACACTTTTTTTCCAAAACATCGGAAAATAAGCTTAAAAACTTCTAGCAATAATTTCCAAAGGGGTTACGGAGAGGAATTACTTTATCTTAATTGTGAAATTGCTTCTGAATGTCTTTCCACAGCAATAAGGGTTTTATTCACTGGCATCTGCCCTCCTAGGTTAGCAGCTAGGCAGCTCAGGTGGTCAGGAGAACTGGAGGCTTGCTTCGCAGTAGCAGGATGCTTGTTGCTCGACTGCTTTTCTTCTGCTCGCAGCGAGCGGCCTGGCGGAGTCCCTGAGCCTCAGCTCGCCGTCTGTGCAGCCTGCTCCTCTGCCTGCCATCTGCAGCGGGGTTTCTGAGTCACCGGCTCCGTGGTGTTCGCAGGGGCTGTGTGCCACAAAGGCGTTCTTTGAGCCTAAATCCGAAGGGAAGTGTCTCAGGCTGCACAGTGGAGGCTCAAAAGGAAAGAGGCGCCTGTGGGTTAGGCCAGGTATTGCTGGAGAAGCTTTGGGACCTGGGTCCTATTGAAAGTTGGGGGCAATGCACGCTGAGGGCTGAGCAGTGCGAGCTTTGTGCTTCTGTGTTTTGGTCCAGCCATCTACGTGCGTAGTAAGGAATGCACAGAAGCAGAGAAGAGTACACTTGCCACTAGAGATCATACAAAAATATTTGAGGAGAATGAGAATCCTCTGGAGGGAGTTGCCTCGATGGCTGAGAAGTAGCGGGTGGGTGTGAGGGCTGGTTGTGAGCTTGGTTCCACCGCTGGGGGGGCCAATGGGAGTCTGGGCCCCAGCGTGGTGAGCGGCCGGTCGTGGTTCCTCACGGTGTCCCTGCCCGGCCCCGCGCAGGCTGTCCTGGCCGAAGCTCATGGAAAGAACCAGGGAGGGAAGAAAGAGCTCTTTGAGAAGTAATCGTGCTCGTCTTCTAAGGGGAAGAGGGTGGGCAGAGAAGCAGCTGGCTCTGCAGCCATCTTTTGTCACTGAACTTGTGGATTTTGAGGGCTGTGTTATCCCGTGAAAGTCTGGTGTTAGGCGCCTAGCCAGGGAATCGGTTGGACTTTTGGCTAAACAGTAATCTGTCTGCTGCGGAAAGTGACTTTTGTACGCTGAGGTTGCAAAGTGTGCATTTAAGTGTACCTTAGTTAGAAGGGACCAGAAGAGCCGCGCACTCTTATTTCCTCACTGCTGCGAGCGCGTTCAGGCTGGCTGTGGAGGGGGCATTCGCTGTGAGGCAACTAATGCAAGGCACTGCGCCTGCAGCAGCTGCAGGGCCTGCTGGGCTATGCAGAATTCCCCAGAAGCTACATTTAAGGCTGAATAAATGTACTTGTCGGTATTTTATTTTTCTTTTGAAGATGTCCTCTGCTGATTAGGCCTCACAACTGATAACCAGCTGAGCAGGGCAATTCCATAAAGCCTTAACTGGACTGTGGGAGAAGGTGAGGTGACTTCTCCTTTAGGATAGAGGCACTTGGGACTGCAAGAACTTCTAGAAGTGAGGCCCTGAAGTTTGTCTAAAATAAAAAACTTCAATGAAGCCGGTGGTTGGTTGCAAGTTGACCGTCTATAGAAAAATAGTTTACATCTGAACTTGTTAATCCATGTAATCGATTTTTATATTCAAAGTTGTTCTGTAAATGACCCTTAAGAAACAACTGCTTTTTGTCCTAATCAACATTTTATTTCTTGCATTTTATTGAATATTCTTCGATTCAGAATACTCCTAAAATAGGTGTCAGGTACTCGTTCTACTCTTCCTTTGTATTAAGAGTTTCTGAACGTTTTAACAGTTAAGACATCCCAAAACAATTATTTTGCCTTGATATGAGTTTAAATAGAGCTTTGACATCAGGGGCTTTATGTTCCTTGCTTGAAATATTTTTTTTTTCTTTAAAAAAGAGAACAGTGTCTTTTCTTAAACTTTTTTTTTGATTTTTTTTTTTTCTCAATTCAGGTCAAACATGCATTTGTGGCATAATCTGATTTTCAGGGCTCTGAATGCTGTTTGTTTATGCTGAAGTTAAAAGTATAAGGTAAACTGCTATTAATTACAGATGTCTTTGTGTGCAAGTTCTCTAGGAGTTCAAACTTATTCCTTGTATTGTTGGCTAGACAAAGGACAAAGAACTTTGCACGAGGAAAGGAAATGACTGAGTTCTGCAATGAATATCCATATTAGGTATAAACTAAATATAGGAGCGTAATCCAGGAGTGAAGTCACATCTGTATATTTTCATGAGAAGAGTCGATGAGATCAGTCAGTGCTACTGGATCAGCTTCAGAGTGTTTTGGCTCTGTTAAAGAATTACTCTTTTGGCGAGACTTTTTCTGTACTTTGGAGAGCTGCTATTTTTAAATAAAGGAAATAGTTTTTTACGTGGTTTTGTCTAAAAATAAAATGAAAGAAAGCATAAGTACATTTCTGTAGTCTTTTAAAGTGATGTTTTAGCTGCCCTCATGAGACATGCTGTACTGGATCTTAATGAGATAAGGCAACATGTCCCGAAGGAGGAAGTTCTGCTCTGCGAATGAAGACCTTGGATACCGCTTCCCGAGGAGTGTGGAATACATTCATAGAGGTGCCTCTTAGTAAGTGAATTGCTCAGCACTTGCACTGGAGCAAGAAGCAGCAGAGGGCAAGCCTCCTGCGGAATCTTCGTGTGCTAGTAGCTATAGAATAAAAATTCCAACGCCAATTTTGGTCTAAGTGAATTGTTTTCCTTGCTAGAGCACTGAATGTGCTGTTAGCGGGGGGTGCAGGTTCAAAATGGCAGCTCTTCTTCAGCGAATTTTGAGAATTCAAGCAATTTTTTCCATTTACAGGCAATTCTTCCATGGACACTGCTGTTGATTTCAGATTTGGAGGCAGTTGTGCTTAGCTGTGTTATTTTTTTCCAGAATTTTGAAACTCCTGGGTGAGCGCTTGTGTATCGATGTGGGACTCCTTTGGGCACCCAGCACTGGCTCTGCTGGGGGCATCCTGCCCAGCTGGCAGCGCCTCCTCCGTCTGAGAACCCGGCTGTACACTACCATAAATGGGGCACCTTGTTTTGCCCCACAGAAGTGATGTGTGTTCGAAGGTTTATTTGAAGAATTCTTAAAATTTAAGATTGTGCTCAGTCTTCTGAACCCCAGTGATGCAGGTTTGCTGTTCCTTCCTCTGATTTTTATAGATGCTTCGGTGTTTGGTGGGAGATCTTGGAAATGGGCCTCTTGGGGTGTAGCTGAAGCACACGCTTCATTAACAAATTAATAAGCTGGGAGAGGAAAGAAACATGTTGTGCTGAATGGTTAACAGCATACTTGCCTTTCCTACTGTGTAATTGCAAGAATGTGTCAAGCTGTCACTTAGCAGATTTCAGTGTGTTTGGCCATATTTATTTTATTTAGGTCTGTTACAACTGAATCACTTTGTTAAAGGTATTGTCATTGGAATAAAAAGGGTAGAAGAAATGAGCTGTGAGGCTTCTGCTATTAATAACTTCAATTTTCCTTACATCAGGCTAGGAGAAAGCCGTGCGTCTGGCTATCCACAGTAATACCAAGTTCGTACCATTATATTTGTAGCATTAAGCCAATTGCTCCACTGAAGAAAATGGTGGTTAGTATTTAATGCAGGTTTTGATCTGACTCTCCATCCAATTCTCCCAAAGGATGAATGTGGGATAATGTCTTTTCTCCAAAGAACTAGAAGGGCTTAATTAATTTCTACTGAATTATGAAGTTATTTTAATACATCATGAAAATCCCATAGCCTTTCCCAAAAGTTTTATGCTGAAAATAAGCAAGAGCTGCGTGAAACTGTACAAGAGAAATCTCCTAAGTATTTTGATAGGAACAGCATCACAAGGTTAAATACAGCATCATCCTAAAATGGTCAGTTGCTGCTACAGCCAAATGTCTGACACAGCAGCAGCTAATGGGAAAGGTGATGACTTAAGAGGCTGCTTGAATGGGCTGATAAACATTCCTTTCCCTGGTTTAATAGATCTCAAGTACTTACTGGGAGTCCAATTCATTCATTTATTTTTTTAAAAGCTTTCTGAGTTTCCAGGAATATCAGCTGAAGTGGAAGTTGGATCAATTACAAATGAGGTGAAGATGCGGCTTGTCCAGAGGCAGCAGTAGCTAAGATTGCTTTTTCCCCAGGTTGGGGTAGGTGTCAATCACCACACAGAAAATATAGGTTAATCATCTTAGGCTTCTTGTATTTACAGCTAATTCCAGGTATGAGCACTGGATTCGTGTTTTTTTTTTTTTCCCCCCCTATGCTTTTCTTAGTACTCCAGCTATTTAAGGTAACAATGATTATCTAAATTGTTCTTTAGCACTAATTAATTACTTTTCTGGTGATCTAAGAGTTTAAACCTAAGTTGATGTAGTGCTACCAAGCTCTGTTTCCTTCTAAAGGTCAAACAAGGGCTTGCACAAATCAATATAGTTCATGTAGGGATAAGGCTGTGATATAGGCACTGGAAGCTTAATTTGATGCTTTCTGAGATCATCTGGCCTGTTTGTAAATGGATGTACATTCTTTTCCTAGCAGATACTTTTGTATTTGTAGGTGTTGAAGGCAGAGGCAAGTTAAGCACACATCTCTTTATAAAAATAGTTACCTTCTGAGTTCAAAAGCAGTTGACATAGGATGAAGGTTAGTTAACGATGGATTTGGAGAACAAGATTATGTAGAAAAAGGCATGCTGTAGTGCCTGTAAATGCAGTAGGCTCACGATGAACAGAGGTGAATTTGAACTAATGGCTATATAACTTGTCAAACTGCTGACCTTTGAGGTAATGAGAATGATGCTGGATGTTTTATTTAGGATGTTCTGAGCATCATAAAAGAATTGTAAGAGTCAGCGTACTTGTCAGAGACGTTCAATCATGTAAATAAATAAACAACAATTACAATTTTTTTTTTGTAAAAAAAAAGGCAAGAGGATATTCTTGCAATGTTTGTGAAGTGTTCGTTGCTTGAGCACTCTTTGATATGTCTGGTGTGAGAAGGGACCATGCTGCAAGGACTTGTCCAAGGCTGCCCCTTGGTTTGTGCTGCTGTAGCAGGTGCTGGTTGGTTGAATAATAGACCCTGAGATTTTGTTTTCATCTGCTAGTATGTCTATCCTTATAGTACTGTTCTTCAACTTTTCCATGTTAAGGTCTTTTTTCAGCACTCTGTTTTATGCTTCCCAGGACAGCTGCATTTGAAAGAAAGAACTCCTATAGCGGCAGGCTGTATACCTAGAAACAATCTTTCAGTGCTGAAGTTAGAGTAAGGTTTAGCTGATCACTTCCAGTGCTGCTAAGAAGATGATAATGAGTGTTTGGATTTGTTGTGCATCACAAGCAATGACCCGCTGCTGCCACTAGTTATATATTTCCAGCAGCTGCAATCCAACGCTGGATCTGTATTGCAACATGGCAAGAAAGTCCTTCTAGTATTCTGAATCCTTTGCAGGTTGCAGTTGGTTTTACAGCTGTGTGTTTTTTTTCCTAGATCTGACCATCAGTCTGACTTGCTCATTGTGGCAGGGAGCTCCTTTGGGCTGTCAGACATCTGGGCCTCCTCTATCACAGTGTGCCAGTCCAGCAGGGCAGCGTCCCGGTACATCCCAGCCTGACCCACTGCCACCAGGAGCTGGACTGGATGCGAGCTATCTGCTATGCCCGGGGGCAAGGCGAAGGGGGAGCTGGGGACAGAGGTGTCCCTTTGTCTTGTCCCTTTGTCATACCTCGGATTAAATGTGGCAGAACCAGATTTAGTTAGCAGCAGAGTTTGGGGCTGGATTCTAACTTGCTGCCTGACCTGTTTTTCCCATGAAAACAACTGCCCCCACAAGCTAATAAGTCTGGAAGCTCGAGAATCCATCTAACAACACGTGTTACAGACACCGCATTTTTTCTGTCCCGAGCTGTGCATCCTACCACCTCATCATCTATATCCTCCTCATAATGGTGCCTCATTAATATTTCAGGCATTGTGATCCTTTAAGGTGTGTTTCGGCAGGCGAAACCAGCGCGTACCTGCGACACCCTGAAGCCTGTCCGGCTGCTGAGGGTGTTGCAGCAGAGCCTCGCGGTCCTCGCGCAGACCCGGTTCCTTACGTCTTATCTGAGAGCCCTACCCAGTCAACAGCATGGAATTCTGTTTATCCAGCTCGGCAAGATAAAGGCGCGAGCTGCAAGGGTTTAGACTGATACTGCCAGACTTTTCCGTATTCCTGCATGGAACATTAAACCACTCCTGTCTATATTCTTTCATCTCCGGGGTTTTGAACTGCTGCTTGTTTTTCACTTGAATCACTTTGTTGGTTTACTTTAAACTGTTTCCTCTCAAAACACTAATCCATGTAGGATTATTAATTTGCTCATTTTTTGAATGAGCTTACTGTGCGAGAGTGATTTTTATCTGCTGTTTTGAGGTAATGGGTATATATCATGCTATTTTGTCTTGTAGATTTCCCAGCAGATTTTTTTTATTAGTTAGAACTGAAATAGAGATTGCTGTTCATTTTACTTTTTTTTCCTAGTCTGTTTACTTGCTTTTGAACTTTAATCCTCTAGGCTGAAGTTCAATTTTCTTGTTCAGATCAGTGGGGACTTTATTGGGGGTGTGACTAGCTTCATCACCTGTGTTTTTTGCTTTTCTTTTCCCCTCAGGAAGTATTCTGTGATGTGTTTCTAAATTGGATTTTTCCTTCTTCAACAAAACTTTTTTCCTGCCTCTTCCTGGTATATCAAATCTGGGAAAGATTGCTTTGGTGGTTCTTCATTCCTGAGGGGGGGGGGTGGTCTACTGCCCTGCCCTTTCTTGCCTTTATTTCCATAGGCAGAGCCTGAGCTGTACTGTGTTTCCCATCACTTTGACTTTACTTATTCCTGCAGTCATTTGATGCAGTTTGGGAAAATCATAATATGCTCCTTTTAACTGATTGCTGTTGGAAACAATTTTGCAAGCCTTCAGGACCAAAGATTTCTAGAATTCTGTTTTACTCTCAAGTCTTTTAGACCTATACTATATAATGAGGGCTGTGGGTCTTTTTGAGTGTTTCATTTCTTGTCAATTTCTGTCTGCAGTAAACCTCAGTGCTACCTTGGTAAAGTAAATGCATGCAGGTCATTGTGGTGGGAGTCAAGTTAATTTTTATGCTCTTGTAAACACAAATATTTCACAATTTTAATTGATTTTCTTTTTTACTTCTGTTAGCTTATTTAGCTGTTAGAAAAATGTATGATTACTTAGACTCTCAATTTTTTGGGGGAAAGACAATCTAATTTGAATGAAATCACTGCTTTGGGGAAAGAGAAAGGAGGTGGCTTCTACACTGCCTGGATCAGCTGAGCTGAGCCTCCTGGGCAGGGGGATAAGCAGATCATTTTCTTCAGGTAGCTGGCGTGATCTGAGGTACTTGCCATTAGAAGTTGCTAGTCGTTTTAAGTTTGTGGGCTATGATAAATCAGATTGTCTTCTCAGGGAGCACACTGGTTTGTTTTACTGCCTTGTGACTCTTCTGTTCTTAAAAGCAGCCCGGTTTGTCATGCAGTCCTGCCCGCTGTGTGCTGCAGGGGCTGCCCAGCCCTTTCTCTGCCCCGCACCTGACAAGTAACGTGAGGTCCATTTTGACATCGTCTCAGGCATTTCTTAGTTGCGGTCAGTTTGGAGGGTAACACAACTTCGTTCAAGTCAACTGGATGTCCTTAGCTTTTCTGTATAGAATGAGTATAATCTTGTTGAAGTAACAAATAATCTAGACTGATGTTCATAATATAGAGAAGTCAACGTTTAATATTCAGTCTGATGGTGCTGAGGATTAGAGACTGAGCACTAGAGACTGAAGATACCTCGGTATATTGTGGCCTGAATTAAAAGACCAGGTACTGCCAAATTTCTAGCTTCTAGCAGTGAGCTTGAGAAATGACTGGTATATGATAATCCCCTGCAGGACTAGTCATGTGGAACATCAGAATATTCTTGCAATATTTAAAGGTACTTTACTGCCGACACAGATACGTATTCCAGGGGGAAGATCAGCCTGCACCGACTCTGACAGAGACTCAGCAGCTACCAAACTCGTCTTCCCTCCAGAGAAGTTCCATGTGCAGGAGAACTGTGTGCTGCACTGCCAGCGCTGTGCCGCTCGTGATGGCGGTTGTAACAGATCTGGGCTGCAGCTCTCAGTGCATCACATACAGGAAGATAAAAAACGGGCCTCTCGGGCAAACAGTTACATAGCAGAATTCCTTGGCGCAAGAGCATCGAAGCCAGAAGTTTCTTGGCATTCTGACCGCATTCCTTTTCCAGTATGTGCTCAGAATAACTCGGGACTTTTTGGAGCAGAAGTGGGACAAACTTTTGAATGTAGATGTAAAAGTCTATGCTCAGTTCAGCTGTTTGGTTGCAGCTTCGAAAATGCATTAGGTTTTGAAAAAACTACTATTTGGTAGGGGGCTGTAATCCTTTTTCTCTGATTTAAAGTAATTAAAAAATCTGTAATGCTTAAACAAAAGTAGATGATATTGATCATGTTGTTTGTTCATTTTGAATGTTATGCTTATATTGAGAGAGAGGAAAAGTTTCTGTACAAGTTGGTGGGACAGCATAAATGCATTTCACCTTTTTTGGTCCTCATAAGAATTGCTTTGGGTTTGTTACTGGGCTTCGATGAAAGCCACAGTTCTGTGCTATGCCTTAAAATTTGATTTATTTTTGTTCAGTTCTGTGACTTCAAAGCAGTTTTGTTTTGGGTTTCAGATGGACTAAGATTGCATTGGTAGTACAAGCAAAAATGCTTCCTGAATTTGAGATTGGTTTATTCCAGTCACAATTCTTTAATCTTCCACTGGAAATGATAAAACTCGGTGGTGGAATTGTATTACATGAAAGAAGACATGGGATGTATAAATAAGACCTCTGGCCATGTGGTATTGCACCAGCTGTGGTCTCGAGGTCAGAAGTGCTGAAGGAAAGGAGAGCGAGAGGAGCTGCTGCAGGTGGCTCCACGGAGCCCCTTGGGGACGGCGGCGTGAGCAGCTGCTGCAAGGCGCCGAGGGGACGGCCGCACGGCCTTGGTGCTGCACCCGGATAGATGCCCATGTTCTCTTCTACGGTAAACGTGTGGTGGCTTTATGGTAAACGTGTGGTGGCTTTTCTGCCTGAGGGAGTAGGGGACAGCGTAACGGAATGGGACGTGCCCACCTGTGCCGTTCCTGCCTGTGCCTTGTTTTACGTAGTGTTGGTGAAGTTGGTGTAAAACTTGAAGATGGGGCTCGATTCTGAATCAAAGAATCGTTTCTGCTTGAGAGAGTATGAATTAGACTGGGCGGGAAAATATATGTACTTCCTCAGGTGGGATGAGGTGGTGGCTTTTTCAATGTTTTTCAAAGGAGGTGATTTTACATGTGTTGAAGGTGTTTTTTGGGGGGAGTAAACAAGTGCAAATCTATGTTGGCATAATTCAACTGCAGAAAGTGTCTGTTCCAGTGTAAACACAGTAACCACTTCAGTGGAAAATTCTGAAATATACACGGTGATCTGGAGGGATGGGCATTGTGGTTAAATATTAACACCCATAAAAACATACAGCTGTTGGAAGTACACCGCAGAGAGAGCTCTTCCTTCACATGAGCAGGTTGTGAGGTAGGAACACGCTCAGCCACAATGCTACAATCCTTTCCATGGTTATGTGCTCAATAGAAAATTGTGTGTTGAGCAGTATAAAGCAAAACGGCCTGAGTAACCAGACTGCCTTTTTTCTCATTTCAGTCGGTGCTTTTAGAATTTAGGCTCCCAGACACTGAGAAGTCATGTGCCAGCTTTGAAGGCAATCTAATACTGCTAATTAGCTACCAGTTTTATTTCCTTTCTCAAGAAAATGGAGGCAATTTGTAACTTAGGCAAAAACCAACCAACCAAAAACAACCCACCAACTTTTCTTCTTTCTAACCTTCATTAGTGAAACTAGTAAATGTGTGAAGAAAAATGGCTCTATATAATGTCCACAACTAAGCATAAACCTGAGGTATTGTAAGCCATGAATCCCCATGTCCTGATATGTCTAGATGGCTCATCTGTGGAAAGACAGTTGAGTTTTTTATAAAATAAAATAGCTTTTTGAATTTAAGACACTTTCTCTGAAAAGCTTTTGCCCAATCTTTGAAAATCCTGCTGTTAGTCTTTTTAACTTGCTCAGTCTTTCTTCCTTCTCCCCACTGGGGCCCCTGCTCAGTGCATGGCTGGGAACTGGCAGAGAATTGAAGAAAAAGCAACTCCTTTGCATGAGTGCCTAAACTTTTTTTTTTTTTTTTTTAAGATGGATCTCTACCAGTCAATGCCCAGGCCTGGTATTCAGCCCTTCCATTTGTGACTATGCGGTGTTTAGTAAACATAATTGTCCTGGGTACTTCCTCAGAGGAGTACAGCCAGCATATTTTACAACGTGTTTTAAAGCTGTCTAGGGAACAGGTAATAGTAACAATGAAAGGATTAGCTAGGTCTTGAGAATTTCATTGATGAAAATTATTCTTGGAAATATTCTAATAAAAATAAGCAAGATTCTATAAGTTTTTGACATAAAGTACATGTCAAGATAATCTGACTTATTTGGTCTTAAGAACTGAATCGATTTTTCTATTCAAAAGCTCATTTTTTTAACAGGATTTGAGGATTCCAATGTCTAATTCTAGTCTACTTTAATACTAAAATCTTCCAACTCAGCAGTATGTACTTCATTGTCAGAGCAATCATGAGATGCATGCCATCGCTGGGTGCCCTGGAGTGGCCTACTGTTATTATGCAATAGAACTTTGTTGTGGAAGGACAAAGGCTTGTTGATAAATTGCCTATAAAAACTGTCTTTGGAATATTACTGTTTTGGCAGCTCAGCCCCTATGTACTTAGTTACGTCTGTCCTTACAGCACCTGCGGCACAATGAAGTTCTGTAGCTCCTGGATGCAGTTGTCTCAGCAGGACTACACAGTGTGATGAGCAGTAAATTGGAAGATGACTGTAGTTAATTATCTGTGCCTTTTAGAAGAAGGTATAAAGAATAAATCCAAAGAACAATGTTGACTTTGGAAAACTGATGTCAAAAGTGTGGCTTTTGTAAATTTCGCTGTAATGAAATCATAGTTATTTCTGCTACAAAAAAAAAAAAAAGAAATCACTGGAAGGTCCAGGTATAAAAAAACACAGAAACAAAATGACGTGGAAGTCCAGGCATACCTTCCTGGTATAGGAAACGAGTTTATATGTTCTGAGGTTGCTTATCTTTATGCATTATATGGAGGTGCCATCAAGATATCTGTTCCAGGTACATTGGCTGGACTTTGAGAAGAAAGGAGTGTTGCTGCAAGATGACCCTAGGTTTGACTGTAAGCCTGTTGGGTCTTTAGAAGAGCTAGTGATGTGAAGACAGCACGGGCAATAGAGTTTGTTTTGTTACTGGCTTTAAAGATCTTTTAGTAGTTGTGAGCACCTGTAGATGGCACAGTTCTGTCTTCTAATAGTCGTGCTCTGTTCTCTTCTGCAGGCTGGCAGCGATGGTGAAAGCATAGGAAACTGTCCTTTTTCTCAGAGGCTGTTCATGATACTTTGGCTGAAGGGAGTGGTGTTTAGTGTCACAACAGTTGACCTGAAGAGGTAAGAAATATTTGGTTTATCTGAAAAGCAACAGTACAGCTGGCAGAACAAATATTTGTCAGCAACTTCTAAATCTCACGCCTTATTTTCCAAAATGTAAAAAAGTCCTCAGATACTAAGCAACAGCCTTAATTTAAATGTTATAAGCAGTTGTAATCAAAAAGAATTGGTCCAATAAATTCTGTTGGATTTGATAAACGATGCTCTTATGTAAAACTAAAAACTGACGTGAAGATTCTTATAACTGAATACTGAATCTTACTAACTTCACACTGAGACCCCACAAGTAGAAACTGCCAGGTGAGTATTTTGGATCAACAAATCTTAGATCAAATCTGCAATGAATATTGGATAACTGTCACAAATAAGATGCAGCCTATTCCTCTCTTTAAAGATTTTAAGGTAGTATTTCTTCTTATGCGTAAGAATAAACGTCACAGTGCTGCATGTCACCTAAACTATAACTTCACTATCTTTGAAGTAGTGGTTGAGAAGGATGAGATGTGAATCCAGGAATCTTGATTTCCTAAGGTTTTAGAAGCGGTACTGCTATATTCAGCAGAGGCCTTGTATTTGTTTTTGATGTGAAGTAATGCTTTCAGAGCACTAACGTGATGTTAGTGACTGAACTCTCTGGAGAGAGGAGAGGCTGCTAGTGCTTGCAAATCTTATTTTCAGAAATAAAGCCAATAGAAATACACAGCATTCTCCAACAAATCAAGTGTAAAATCTGTAAACTTTCCTAGGATTAACCTCTCCACTTTTAACTTTTTTTTTTTTCCAAGGAGGTGACTTGTTTCGCTTTTTCTTCAAGAAATAACACATCCTATGGTGGCCCCCTCTATTTTGATTGACAATACTGCTTTTTAGTATACCAGTGTTACCTAATTCTCAGTTGCCAGCATTGAAGTGGCAGCGAGTGTTAAATATTTCTATGTGCAGTAGGACTGAGGCAGACCCCTCAAATGGGTAAAAAGCAGCTTTTGTCAATTGTTTGCATTTGTAGCAGCTTTAAGATTTTCTCTGGCTGATGTGGGGTATTACTGCAAACACTGCTGCCAGCACACACAAACCAAATATATCATATCTTCTGTGTAGCACTGCATGTGGTTTGTGGAAACCTCAGGAGCAGAGCTTGTGCTTGTGTGTTGTTTATAGGTTTTGGACCTGCTTTACTTTTAATGATGGCGTTACTTAACCTTTTGCAGTCATCTGGGGAAAAATTATAAAAAGGTTAAAAGAACCATTTTGTACTTTGAAGCATTAGTACTGCTGAACTAGTCTGAGAAATATCATTAAAATGCCAAAGATCCCTATTGAATTGGCTTTATTTGGGTTTGTTTGGCATCTTTGAGTTGATTGGATGGGGGCATGATGGGATGTAAAACTAATGTTTAGAATTAAAATTGCTTGCAGATGTTTAAAATTGTCCTTTACAATTCTCTCTTACACAAGAGAGCTTTCTTTCAGGTTTTCTTTTTTATGTTGGGAAGGGGAAAACACAAAATGAGTCCAAAATTCCAAAAAAAAAAAAAAAAAAAAAAAAAAGCACAAGAATAGGTCAAATGAACTCTATTTTTCCTTGCATACTGGTGAAGGAAAATAAGGACCATTGAAGCTAATTCAGATTTGAATAGATGATGATGCAAACTTGATTCCTTATAGGCTTTGAATAAAGCTTCAGGAGAAAAACAAGCAAAACAATGTTCTGAATTGTCTAATATCTTGTTGTAGTCTAGTGTAGCTTGCAGAACGTGAAGTTCAGCAAACTGCTCAAGTGGAAATGTTTTATGATGGTATTTTTACCACGTTAGCATTACCAGAACGATTATAGGTGCTAGTTTTTGCCCTTGTACTTCTAATATTTCACAGGAAACTGATTCAACAACTTCATTGTTCGAGCCAATTATTCTCTTCTTTTTCCCCCTCCCTCCTGTTATAGGAAACACACAAACTTTTTCAAGATCCTGAGTAGTAATGGTTTATCATTTGCATTTATTTTACTAGCCAAGAAAGCAGGTTTACTTGCAAAGCATGTTTCAGGCTCAGTGTAATTTCTGTTCAGCAGTTAGACAAGCTCTGTTTGCGAGGCTTAAAAGGTCAGGATTGGATACAAAAGTTCACAAGTTAATACTTTGGGACACAGGAAGAAATGAGTCTGTTCTGATTGACTTTATGGCATGTATTTTTCCCTTCCATGCTTGCACTGAACATCGTACTGTGCTAACAAGAGTTTTGCAGTCCTCAGCTCTACTATTAGGACAAAACATGCACATAGGCAAATGAAGAGGGAAGCACAGCTCTTTCAAAGAAATAATGCATTTCTTGCTTCTGTTCAGCCAGACAGAGACTTCATTCTTCCTCTTTGCAGAAGCAGCATTTCAGAGCTCAGAGATCTGACTTGTTCTGGTGACTAGAGCAGTTACAGTACGTAAACCAGTCACAGGACATTGTTGGGCTTGTCACAACACTCAGGGCCAGGTTGCATTCAGTTAAGTTTTGAAATCCTATTTTAAACATCTTGATTGTGTAGTTTTACAATTATGTTGACAGACAACAATTAAATAGTTTAGTAAATATTAAAGACTGCTCAGAGGTGAATGCAACTTCAGCAGCTTAGGAACTGGAGATGTGTTTCCTGTGTTGTTTTTTTTCCTTGCTTTTTTTTTTTCAAGTTAACTCTTCAGACACTCGTTTGAATACTTGTCTAAATTGCACATCACAGTAGAGCATATTAAATTTGGGGGATGGCTTTTGTCTGATCTTCAAGAAATCACCGAAACACTGATTGTTATTCTGGCTTGTGGCAAAGCCACAAGATGTTTGTAGCTATTCTGTAACTGAGCTCTGATGTTAAAGAGTTTGCCCATTTAATTAGCTAGTGATAGGCAGATACTTAAGTATGTGGTCCTACCTCCAAATACCTCAGCATGCTTTGGGGCAGGTACTAACTATCCTGGAATTGCTTTAAACTGCCCAATTTCATATCTGAAATAAACTTCGCTATGTATCTTAATGGTGTTCTTCAAGGGAAGTTGTGCTCACAACCTTTTAAGGATATTCCCGTGTACTTAGGGTGCTCGAGAAGCTGTGGCTTGTATGTGGTTAGCCAGGGTTTGTTTAATGTCTACTGGCAAGAGCAGCAAACTGGAAGTCGAAGCCAGTATTAATGTCTAGGCTTTGGCTGTGGTATGTTAATCTCTGCTGTCTTTGAAAGATGCAGATGGTTCGACTGGAGTGGCAGGAGGGGTCAATGAGATGTTCTGGTATCCTTGAGATGCACTCTGATTCTCCAGAAAACTTCTTTGTTTAGTTCATTAGACTAGTCTGCTTCTGAAATTCAATCTTTCCTTTGATTGCATTAGTACAAATCTGGAGGTCTTGCCCGTGTCAGTTTTTAAAGTTACGTTCCTTTTGAGGAATGTTATCTAGGCAAGATGCAAAACTGGAAGTGAGCCACAATGACTTCCTATAATTGTTGTGGGTTACAAAGCTGTATTTAAATGAAGTGTTAAGCTAAGGTTGGAGCATTAGCCTGTGACAGACTTTAAGCCCTAACAGTGAGAGGGCAATGACAACTCATAGTGAGAAGGAACTTCTTGGAAGCTTAACAATTGATTGAAAATGGTTAAATTCTTGTATTAACATCTGACTTTTGTCACCTGGCTAAAAGCAGGGAAGTTAATTTTCTTAAGTATGAAAATCCATTGTCTCATGCAGGTTTTACATGTTCAGCCAAGTGCTGATAGCCGTCCCGAGTGCTGTTTGGCACTATGTGCTACTGCTGTTTCCCCTGCTTCAAAGGTTTGGCAGTGGGCAGGACACGAAGTCCTGGCAGGGAATCCAAATCTTGTAAGGATGTGGAAGGTAGGTTTCCACAGGACAGGCTTGTACCTGTGTGTGTGGACAGTTTGAGTGCTGTCCCTGGAAGCTTTCCCATGCCGACCAGGCTGGCTGTGGCTGTGGTGGGCTGGTTTCCCTGCCCTGTGTGGTCTGGAGGCTTTCCAGTACGCAGCAGGTCCGGCTCCAGAGTCACGGCCGCACTGTGCGAAGTACAGACCAGGTCAAGGGTGATGCTCCAGCTTGGATTTGTTCAAACAGTAACGAAGGGGTAACTTTGTCTTGGCAAACTTTCTGCTGGATTTGGGTATCGTTTGTTGTTCCTTGTCCAGCACATTACCAAGAGGTGGTAGTCGTCATCTAGCGGGTGCTCTGGTTAACTTGCCAAAAATGTAGGTGCACCCTTGTGCCTCCACTGTCAGATATTAGTACACAGGGGTGGTCTGAGGAGCTAGGAATTGCATGCTGCCCTTTAAAATGTGAAAAGGTTCTTCGAGCATTCAGTATTTGTTCTTCTGATAGTCTTCTGAGCTGCAGTCAGTAGCTTCATCAGAGGGAGGTGCTGCCGCTGTTGTGCCGAGCGGTACCGTAACTGTATTTCTGCCTACACTGAGATTGCTGCAGTTATCATGGGACTAAACAACAATAAAATGGTTTACCGGGAGAAAAAGTGCAGCGTTTTAGTCTGTTTTGGATTCTACAGCTTCTAATGAATCCACATCACATTGCCGAATTGACTCCAGCTTTGCATGTAGACCTGCTGCTAAGGCCTATGTGAGAGCTTTACATTACAGAGTGAGTTAGGCATTTAGGGGTGAACGAGTAGTTAGGTGTGTATGTGCAGCTGCCATACAGACCCCTGAAGTAATGCCTGTCACTCATCACTACAACATCAAGGCCCATTAGAGAGAAGAGCAAATTGCATTTGACTGGCTTAGCTTGGTAAGAATTGGTATAAAAGGAGCTGGAGTCAGTCTTCCAATAGCAAGAGGTATCACCAAAACTGACTTGCATGGAAATGTCTTAAGTATTTTAAGCGTGATTCTGCTTTTCTCTTGGGTTTTGTTACGGTAACGTCATGGCTTCTCCTCCCCTTGTCTAAGTGTGCTGATATTATTTGTATTTTTTTTTCCACTGGAGGAAGCTGCAGGTGTCATTTTTAAACATGGTTCTTAAGCACCTCACCTTGTCTAGAGTTGGAGAGTGGGTACAAGTAGATGGCTTATATGTAGTGCTCTTCCTGCATTGCTTATTTCCAGAGAAGCCACGTGTAATGGGGGAGGATTATCACTGATAGCAGATTACACTCTGTATAAACTCTGTACTGCATACGCTGGGAAGGAGCGTGTAAGTATTGGGGGGTGGTAATAGCACATACGACCTAATCCCAGCCACACTATTCAACATTATACAACTGACTTGAGGAAAAGTAGGTAACCAGAAGGTAGGAGAAAGCAGTAGTTTTTAAGCACTTTAATTGTTAAAGAAAATATTAATTAAGTTTTAAACTTTTTAAGAAAACTGGTGATATATTTTCTGAATTGCCAAGGACTGGGAAACCTCACACACTGCTTTTGAGACCCTATCATTGAAAGATAGGGTAATGTGTGTCCCAAGCTTACCTTTGCATTTGTTTGTATTTCACCCTAGAAAACCAGCAGACCTTCAAAATTTGGCTCCAGGCACTCATCCGCCCTTCATAACTTATAATGGTGAGGTGAAAACAGATGTGAATAAGATTGAAGAGTTCCTGGAAGACGTTTTGGCTCCACCAAAGTAAGTTTTAAAATGATTTCTCACCTTAGATTAGATGGAGTGTTCTCAGGGGTTTTCTGCACTGAAACAATAAGTTCTTCAGCATCAGTAAACTGCAGTTTAGATTTCAATAATAGCTTGGAGCTCTTGTTTGTCATACCTTTCGTCCCTCCAGCTCTTCCATCTTTTATATTAAAAGACATTTACTTATTTTAAAATTGTCCTTTCTTAGTCCTGTCACCCTTCCTGTCACCTGCGTTTTTTCAGACTAAATGACTTTTCCTTTTGATGACTATGGCAGGCCATTCTGATGATGTGTCCAAATAATGTAAATTAAGATGAGCCTGTTATACAAAACGTAGCCCTGACTCAGTAATGAACCATGGTAGAAACTGATTTTTAAGATGTCACCTCCTTTTGGAGGCTTGTAAGGGCAGTCATTCTTCTAGAAGCAAGGTGTTATGTAAGCTTCTAAAAACTCTTAATTTTCTTGTTCTCACCAGGAATATCAGTGAACTTTTGTATTTAATACTATTTTTTTTAATTTTTCTTTCCAGCTTTTTATAAGCAGATTGACAGTTGGTAATTGTACAGAAATGATTGCTAAAAGCAAATTGGAAATATTTTTGTAAAAATTCCTTCATATGGGGCATGATGATGAAACCTGGAGATAGAGTATTTACTATTTGGGAAGTGTAGTTGAAAATACTGAATGCTTTTTGAGATAATTAAATAAAACAGCACAAACATGGGAAACGTGTTTGAGGTTTCTCTCAACTGTTTGCTTTCTTCTACCTGAACTGGGAGACAGTGGCAAAATGCAGACACTGTCTTTAGCAGAATGAACTGTTCTGTCTTTAAAGCTTGGCAGGACTTTACTTTTTTGTTGAAAGGTTTGGGGTACATGATTTTCTGGGACAACTGATAATAACTTGGGAAAAAAAATCTCCTGCGAACAGAAAATGGGCAAGAGCATATTTCATTTTCTACCTGTTTGATCTGCCCTGTTGGCAACACAGCTATGCTAGAATAAAGGAACTTGTTCTTGTTGCTATTGTCTGTTTCAAACACTGCTTAAAGCAAATGTTTGAATCAGAAGGCAGAAATGTGCTTTGTTTTTCCTCTGGTAAGTTGGAGTTAAAAATCTTGAACTTAAATAGAAGTGTGTGATAATACACATAAGAAGCAAGTTCTCCACATAAATCTGAAAACGGATAAATTGGTAAATGTATGTGATACAGAATATTAAAAAAAAAAAAAAGTCATTTTGTGCTAGTTAATGTATGATGGTCGTCATTCTGCTGAATGTGCTGTAGATCTACTTCTTTTTACTTCTTAGGTACCTAAAACTTTCTCCAAAGCACCCAGAATCAAACACTGCTGGAATGGATATATTTGCCAAGTTTTCTGCATTTATAAAAAATTCTAGACCAGAGGCTAATGAAGGTATGTCACTGGAGGGCTGATAGCCATACTTGCATTATTATATTCTTGTGTTGTTCAGAGCTATGTGAAGGGTCTCACTCTTCAAGATAAAATGGTTTATTTCCCGGTAAGACTGGGAAAGGATGGAAACATGAAGAATTTTAAAGCTCATTACATGCTTCTGTGTCTCCTCTTAGACCCTTATACTAAGCATGTCCTTCTAGGTATGGCAGAGGAGATTGGATGAGAGAAGGACTTCACTCCATTCTTGCACCCCTTCAAGTCTCTTAAAGCTTGTTTTAAAAAGAACCATTCCGTCCACTTTTCTTACAAGCAGGATATTTTAATAGGGTGTGCATGTGTTGTACAAGTCCCTAACACTGAAATTTCTCTCTGCAACAGCCATTCAAAAGTCTTGAACTAAATAGTAATGATTTTAACGTCCAGAACCGAATTCCATGCAGACTTTGTAACATGCCTCAGTGACCGAGTTCCAGTCCAGTTGATGAGGCCTTACTGCACACTTGATATTTGACCTTTCTGTGACTGAGTGCTCCTATTCACACTGATGAATTGAGCTTAGTTTATGTTAGTTTCTGTGAAGAATTAAGACACTTCCATGTGGAGAGAACATAGAAGATGGAAGGTGCGAGGTTAATAAGAGTTAAAGAATGTGCAATTAGGACTTAAAGTCATTCAGTACAAATATTTTCTGGTCAATGTAGTTTGAGGGGAAAACTTCATTCAGGGAATCAGAATGCCTTTCTGCTCTATTTCAGTCAGAGAGCTCCAAAATATTTGCAAATACTCTTAATGAGAAATATTTTTTGTTTTTATGGGTTATGCTGCCCTCTGCTGCTGTGTTTCAAAAACCTGGGTAGTCTGCATGCTTAGTTCTGCCTCTTAGCTGAGCATGTGACATTAAACAGATTATGTAGCTTAACTTAATTCTAACTACAATTTAAGCCAGTTAGGAAGAGTCTTAAGAAACTGACATAAGCCACTTTTTAATCCAAAAATAAACATTTGTGAATAGTCTTACAGTGCTTCAAATTAGTGCAAGCTTGTATATAAACTAACTTTGAGATAACCTGTATCAGCGTGATATTTAAGAGATTCTTGTTCTGTTTCATTGTTACTAGTGTTTCAAGTGACTGCAGTTGCAGTTCCAGCAGAGGTGTTGTCACCAAAATTGTGCAAGGATTAGAAATCCTTTATTGCATAATCTCTTCTGGGTACCACGGTGATGTGGATTTTGTATTTCAGGTCTGGTACCAGTATCAATATCCTAAATGTTAATTTGCTTTGAAATTTGCTTGCTGTGGTTTGGCTTTCTTTTTGTTCTTAAAGCTATTCCTTCTTCAATAGCCTTAGAACGTGGCCTCTTGAAAACCCTCCAGAAACTGGATGAGTATCTGAACTCTCCTCTTCCTGATGAAATAGATGAGAATAGCATGGAAGATATTACAATTTCTACTCGCAAGTTTTTGGATGGCAATGAGATGACACTAGCAGACTGCAACCTGCTACCCAAACTACACATTGTCAAGGTAAATGACTTGTATGTAGTTACATGACAATTAAGGAAAAAAAAAATGCTTATAGTCCTAGGACATTCTGGAGTGCAACTCATTTCAACCATGCTCCCATGTAAATTTAACTGCAATATTAACAGTACGTGAAGGTACTGTTCACAAAGGCTTTAGGAGTAGAGCAGCTGAATTCTATGAAGGTGTAAACCAATAGACAAGTCAGGTAGTAGATGATACAATGGGACAAGCTAAATCCTGTTTTACTGTGCTGACCGATATGGTCACAGGAGGAAGTTGCAATATGTAAACGAATGAGGTAGAAGAAGGAAATCGAATGTCGTGTGACCAGGTAATGTTGAAGTGCATGTCCTCTTCTTATACAGGTAGAGAAAACTGCTCTAACAGTAATAGTGTAAATACCTCGATGCAGGAGGTAAAAGAAAAAAAAAAAAAAAAGGCAGTTCAGAGGTGTAGAAAGGAGGAAGTAGCACAGGAAAACTGTGGGAGTGAAGATGTGCCTGTGTAGTCATGGGTTGGCTTCTTTTCACTCACTCCAATGATTTTTGTCAGTTTTGTACTGCAGATGGAGCCACAGATTAAGCTTTTGCCTGGATGCGGAAGTATTTACTTTGGAGAGGACAAATTAAAGACTACGTGAGGCAGTATGCTGCCAGGTCCAGGCATATCCCAGAGGGGCAGGTTCTACAGAATTGAGAAGTGACTCTGAGCATGTTGGAAGGGTAACATAGCAAGAGAGTGATGAGGGATGGAAAAGTTGTTTATGCTGAAATGTATACATTTATCTTTTTTTGTTGTTGTTGTTGTTCTAGGTGGTGGCCAAAAAATATCGCAACTTCGAGATTCCCAAGGAAATGACAGGGATTTGGAGATACCTGACAAATGCTTATAGCAGGGATGAATTCACCAATACCTGTCCTGGAGACAAAGAAATTGAAATAGCTTACAGTGATGTAGCCAAGAGACTCACTAAGTAAACAACACTTGCAAAAGAGATGACTTCTTACATATTCCGTAACAATGCTTCTAACAGACTGCTCTTTTCATATAAGATAGCATTTTTTTTGCATGAACTTGCAGTTATTCAAAGTTAATGGTGGATAGACCAGGTACAGTAATTACCTAAAGTTTGCAGACTTAATTATAGCCTCGTTTTTCCTTACCTCTTTTCATAGCAAGTCTGAATATCATTAACTCAGTTATGTTAATGTTGCACTGGGATAACTCTAGATTCTTTAGCATGAAGAGTTACCTTGCCCCTGCTACTTTTCTTTGCAAACATTTGATCCCTGTCTATGAAATGGTCTAGGATACTGTCTTGCTATATGGTACCAGGAATATTTATGTATTTTGGAATTTATTGCTTTTCCAGAAGATTTATACACAGTTGTCGTATCTACAACACATTGACCTGTACCTGTTCGTCTATCCTCTTTGCATATAGAAGGGAACTTACCCAGAAAAGCCATGTGTGGAATATTTGGCTTTTTAAAAACAAAAAACAACACACACACACACATTTCTCTTGGATTTGCAATCACAATGATGGCTGAGAATGGACTCAGATGTGAAATTTGGATTTGAATGACCTCGAACATCAGGAAGTTTGAATCTAGGCTTGTGCACTATAGCCAGAAGCTCGCAGTTCAGAGCTAGCATTTAGTTATGTCTTCAAGAGTTTGAGATTTAAAAAAAACAAAACCAACCAAACAAACAAAAAAAAAAACACATCAGCTTACACTTGCCCCAAGTTCTGAGTTGCAGCGAATAACTGTCAGGATGCCCTTTAACATCATGAAACCAAAAGAATTGGATGCTTGCCATCTGTTCACCTTAAAAATTGCAAGTGGCTTTCTTTTTGGTAGTTAAGAGCCTTTATTTTGTATAGGTCTTTCTGGTGATATTTACTTAAATCTTTGTCGTAAACAAAACATGTAAACATTAGTGTCATAGTTGATAGGTAGCTACTGTATATGGTGAATAGCAGTGCAATGATTAGTGATATAAAACTGAACACTGACAGCCGTTAAAGTTGTAACTTTCTGGGAACTTTCTTAAGCTATTTTTTTTTCCTGAAGAAAGCTAAAGTGACCTTTAAAGATAACATTTGCCTTAAATTATAGTATTCCTTTTTCTTTTTTGAAAGGAAACTTATTAATTTCTCTTGTAAAGAAATGGTGCGTGGAAATGAGTCCGTACATTGAATTTATCCTGATTGCTTGTCTGTGTACCTGGATTGCAACTTTGCATAATCGTAATCATTGCACTACTATACATAATCTTTTTACAGCAACACTGAGGAATAGCACTGCATTTTTTTAAAATCAATTTTCAAATATTTCTAAACCAGGTGAATAGTTTTCTTGTTTAAGAAATTTTGATGCATGAAATAAATTGCTAGGTTATTTTTTAAAAGGCCATCATAAACAACTCCAAAGAAAGCTAGACTTATACCTATTTTTTTTGTAAAGATACTTTTATATTTAACTGATTTTAGAAGCTGGAAAGTGCTATTCCTGTTAGGTTGTTCTTGGAATATTTAACATTATGCAATAACATAAAAATGCTCACATAAACACTTTTATACACTATTTTTTTTGGTAAGCACTGGTTTTATGAAAACCAGCCTGACTTTTCTAAGCATCCTGCTTTTGCTACTTTATATACCCATGATGTTAGCTTGACATAGAAAAATTAGAGTAAAAGATCTGTATTTGTATACATGGCTTGTGGTGCCTTGTCTTGCCTTCCTAGAACTAGAATTGCAATATAAAGGCAATTAACAATCCTGTTACATGTCTTTCTAAGACAACCATAGATACATCTAGACCCTATTATAACTTACTACAGGAGTGTTGAGGCACAGAAAGTGAGTTCTGCAGGGTGACCTGGTTAGGAAGAATTAATTGTAGCCTTTTAATAATTACTGTATTCTAACGTCACATTCTCATCCTGAATAAAGTTTCTCAGCCATACTAATCCTTTGTAGGGGTTCAGTCTTTGATACGTGGCATCTAGAAAAAGGAATGACATGTTCTTTTGTTAGAGAAAAGTTTTTTTTTTTTTTTTTAATGATATATAGAGGTTTAAAAAAAAAAAAAGAAAAAAGAAGAAAAAAAGCCTTCATTATTTTGGTGCTCCTTGCCATCCTGTAGTTAACCTTTAAAAACAGTATAGGAAGCAATGTAATTGTGGGCATAGTTTTGTTAAATTTTTAACCCTGCTTTAGAACCTATATCATGATGGCCCTTAGAAGCTGTCTGAGGTTGTAGTAATCAGGCCTTGCTCTTTATGAAAGCAAATTAGCCGTCGTGTGCACGCTTCAATACACCAGGCAACTCTGTGCATATGAACATGAAAATGCTTTCATGCAGTTCTCTAGTGTGTGTGCTGCCTGCATATCAATGCACACAAATACTTAACTTGTTGAAACACCAGACATGTTGTCTTGTGTAGGTAATATATTCTCTCTACTTTTTAGGCAATCTTCAAACACTTGTAATACATTATATTCAGCATTAAATATTTTAATGATTGTGTCTGAAAGCTTGTAAACAAAGTTGAAGCTCTTGCTGTAAGTAATGTATTTTTTATCTCAGTACAATGTAGTGTTGAGTGTTAGAGCTTTTCCCTTATAGGTGTAATTCAAATGAGGGCCAGGTTAGTAATTTCTAAGGCGATTACCATATGATAGCTGTTAACTGTCCAACGTGAAAGGAATCGGTTACTTTCTGGCTTCCTATTGCACAGCTTTGTTGTGTTGTGGCAGAAGCTGGCCAGCCTCTTGCTGGCTTCAGCAGAGTCCAGGAATCTAATGGAGGGTGAGCTGCTTTCACCTTTGTAGGTGATCTTTTCGGAGCAGCACAGTATAGCTAGGGTGGTGTGTAAAAGCCTTAGCGTCTGGTGTGGGTAGAGCACTTTCATCTGGCCCCAATCACCAGCCCCACATTAATTAAAAAAGCCCTTTCATAACTATGTAAATTCTTGACTTCTGTCAACTTGTTTACAATCTGATCTTTAAATGCATTTTTAATTTCATCAAACAGCAATTAATCTACCCCCTGTTTAAATTTAAAATGATGCTTCTAGCCCCTTCTACAATTTAAAAACAGCAGTTACCCTTTCAAGTAGGCATTCCAGTTTGCAAGTTGGTTGCATGTATTAGCATGCTGAATAACTTGCTCTATTCTCAAGCTGAAATATTCTTAATTTTCCATTAAAACAGGTGACTTCTGTTTCCTGAACATAAAGGGAAAATCCATCATCTTCACCCTGGTTTTGTGTGGGAGACCAGATTATAGACTGTGCATGATTTTTTTTCTTAACAAAGCTTTACTGCTTGAAGAGATTCCTAATGTGTACCCAGCTGCCTGTTGAACAAGAGGCATGCGAACTTCTGAAACAGTTTCATGCACTCCAAAACTTTCCTATCCATTTACTGTTCACTGCTGGTCTCTGTAAATGTCCCTCATTGACAGTCACAGCCATGTAGCTTGTACGTTTGCATTTTCCCATAAAATTGGTGTTTTTTCCGCAATGGGCATGTCTAAACTGATTGAGAGTTGCGTGCAGTTCCATGATAAGAAGAGAGATGTAATCAAGTTTTTATGCTAAAGTAGCAAATTAGCATTTCATATCAAAGGAACACAGACATGAATAAATTGAAGATGCCTGAGCCAAACCCACTGATGCCTATCTTAATGTAGAACAAAAAGTGGCTAAGTACAGTCAACTTTTTTTTTACTCTTTGCCACTCAGAATACTATCTGAACACGTCCAATTAATATCTTCAGAAGAAAGCTTTATTCCAAGTGAAAAATATGTAATCTGCCTCAGAACCTGTGCCACTATTACATTTTGTTTCTGGAGGGAGGAGGTGTGAGGATGGGAGAAGAGTGGAGCAGAATAGGATATAGAGACTCCCAAGACAAGATATCAAGAATTGGAGCATTGTTTGCAGAAATACTTGAAGAGTTGATACAATTTATTGTAGTTTGCTTATGTCTTTCACTCTCTTGAACGTCTTTTACAGATATACCAGTATACTGCTGGCAGCTATTGTTAAAAATAAAATTATATTTTCACTACCGAGCAGATTTTCTATTGTTTTTGAAGACTAAGTTCCTGTATGTGTAAGCTACGACATGAATGTGGTGTGCTAAACTTCAGGATAAGTTTATAGTTAATTATACTCTCGATTTTTGGCCTTCTGTTTTTACTTAAGGCAGAATACATGCTGTTTTTTACGTTATTACTAGCTGTAATGCCCCGTAACAAAGGAACAGAACAAGTTGAAAAACATTAAATTCTCCTACAGAAGCTTTGGAAAGGTTTGTGTTCCCCTCTGATCCCCCTTTCAGGTTTCCACATTCTTAAGTATAAACACTTAAGAATATAAATTTTGATAGCTTGTTTTTCTCCAGAACACTAGATACTCAAAGTTAAACTGGAAAATTTGATTAAAAATACATCCAAAAATATATATATATTTAAACTTGTTTACACCCAAATAATCCACTAAAACTAGGCATTTCGAGAGTCAAGACTGAATTCACATCTTTACAGAAATCTTGGATTGTGGATTTTGGTGCTCTTATTCTGAGTTTCAGCCCTGGTTCCTCACTGTCTTTAGCTTGTAAGTATGTCTAAACTAGTTGTGGTAAACACCATACACCCCTGCTTTTAATCTGAGTGTAAGTAGGTATTAGGTCTCCAGGGCAGAGACCACCAGCTGCTAGTGGAAGTTTTGAAGAAAACTTCCTAAGCGTTATCATGTCAATCTCTTGTCTGTCTTGTGAGTGTTTGAGGTGCATCTTGGGTCTCATTTTGTTTTTGAAAGGAAATGTGTGGAATCCAGAAGACGTTCCTGGAGCCTGTAATCTGGGATGCTATCATCTGGGTTCGAGCGTGTGCAGGAAAGCAATGGCTGTGCTTGAAGGAGTAGGAAATCCAGCAATTAAACCCTGGGTAGGATTACATGCTTGTATCCCTGTATTATTTTACTGACCAGGAGGTCTGTGATCAGAGCTGGGTTTTGCAATGAGATTTCCAGTTACCTTGTTTCATTTTGGTCACATAGTTCCACAAAATGCAGTCGTGCGGACTGTAAAGCAAGGTAACGTGCTCTTTGTGTGAAGAGCGTACAGAAAGGGAATGGTGTTCAGCTATGAAGACGGTGTTTGTCCTGAAGAGCACAAACAATAGTCCTAGGATGTACAATAAATATTTTATATAATTAAAATTTGCTGCAAGTGCTGCTTTCATCCAGCTGATAACCTTTCTATTTTTTGCTAGATGTTGTTCTAAGGCATTTCAGGTACCCAGTCTGGTGCAGAAGGTTCTTACTGGATGTCCTAGCAAGAAATGGATGGATTTTGGCTTCCGTGAAAGCTATGGAGCCCATTCCCAAACAGTTCTGTGTAGCTGCTGTCTGTGAGCAATGGGGAGAACTTGAGGGGAGCTAGGTGAGGCTGAACGTCCCATGTCTGTCTCTGACCACTGCATTCTCCCTGTTCTCAGGGACGGCTCTCATCCAAATAATTATGAACTTGATGTGAATCTAGGTTTTGTAGCTCTGGCTTATCTCTCCAAAAGTATTCGTGTGTTCCCTAGGAGAATTAGTCTGGAAATCTCTTGCAATTAACTCCAGTGGTTTAGGATTTGAACCACCTAAATTATGATATGTAGTAATTGTGAAAGCAGTCAGTACCTGTTGGGCTCAGTTGCAAGGGCTGAGACAAGTGGAATCTGTACTGCAGTGACTATTGTGCTTTGTTACTCTTCTTCCTCTCCTGTGCCGCCTCTTCCAACGTCAACAGGCTTTAGCTAGACCCCAGTTATATCTGAGTAATGTTTTTCTTCTTGTTTGTACTCTGGCCTATTTTGACTGAGCTTAATCACAAAATAGCTTGTGTTGGAAGGGACCTCGAAGATCATCTAGTTCTAACTCCCTGGCTTAGGCAGGGACGCCACCTGCTAGGTCAGGTTGGCCAAAGCCCCATCCAACCTGGCCTTGAACACCTCCAGGGATGGGGTATCCACAATTGATTGCACAATTGGCAACCAAGCCACATGAAGATCTGGAGATCTTAAGTGCTGGTTCATCTTTTTTTTTTTTTTTTTTTTTTTAATGGCATTGGCCTTGAAGTATTGGCATCTTGTATGGAAATACTGTTTTATATGCTCATCGCCTTATTTTTGTGATGTTTCACTGAAGTTCCTAGAAATTAGCTAGAAATAAGCATTTTTTCCAACCTAACTGGCCACACGGTTTCCTGATTTTGTTAGTGTAGCTCCATATTTTATGCAGGGGTGGTGCTTGCATTTCAGAAGATCTGATTTGTCTTGGTTCATTCCTTCAGCAACAAGCACACTTTACATGTATTCAAATGTATCCATTTTTTATTGCAAAGAGGCTAAAACAGACTGTTTTCCAAAAGTTTCCATACTACTAGTTATGTTGTGGAAAATCCAGAAACGATTTTCTAATTACTTCCTCAAATTGGTTTTCTTATAAACAGCAGCAAAATACAGTAGCTAAAAGGCCAAGGAGAGCCTGCTGGTATCTCTGTGCTGGTGTAGGAATAAATCAATTTGTCAGAGTGCAGTTGAGATTTTAATGGAAGGAAAAAGAAAAGTGGACAAACCTTTGTATTCAGTGGGATAGAAAAGGAACTCATTTGACGTGGTTGCCTGAAGGCTTTTGGACACCCATTACAATGAAAGCTAAGTATGAGCTGAATGTCTAAACATTTTTGCTGTCTCTGAAAGTCTCCAGGAGAAAGGGTGGATTTAGTGACTCATTAATCAAGAATATGTTTAACTGTGGTGGTTCCCAAACTCCTCTCTGTGAATCGCAGGTGGTCCATGATGCCAACGAGAGTTTTTATGGCCTACGTGAAGCAGGGGATAGTGTTAACGAAAGGCGAATGGTCTGTGAGAAGCTGACAGACATTCTAATCACAAGTCTTTGGGAACTGCTGCTCTAGGGCTTTACTTTGGTGAATTTTCTCTGCAACAGCAAGATTCACCTGGAACTGCTGAATAGCTCGCATCCAAATGCTTGGTTTTGTGGTGGTCTACTGTACTCAGTAGGTATAGTGTGAGACTGAATGCAGTTTAATGGTAAAAAAAAAAATAATAATAAAATAAAATTCACTAACACTGGCAGTAACAAAGCTCTTCAGCCTGGGTTAGTATTTTGCTGAGATTACCACAAGTGTATCGTGGCTGAGCAACTTGGGGGTGTGTTTGCTATGTTCAAAATTAACCAGAGATCAGGGAAAGTAATACATTTGTCATGATAAATAACTTCTGAAACATAATAAACTTAAGATGACTTAAAGAGCTGCCCATCTTTTAACTGTGTGGGAGAAAAATGAAAGGTCTGGAGGTACGTGGTCTTTCTCTCTGCAGATACGTGGAGGTACATGGTCTTTCTCTCAACATTTGGTCTTGCTAAACTTTTTGTGAGCACTCAGAGCTGATGCTGGATGGTTTCCAGAGCCGGAAAAAGAGAACTCATGATTCTTTGACTCAAGAGAAGAACTGCTGTGTTCTTACCACTGGACAGAGAGATGAAAACAGTTGCTAAACAAAGATCAAACATGTGAACTTTATAAATAAACAAACAAAATTGATGCTAAGGGATGTCTCAGCTCCTTTGCCTACGGCAAAGGGCTTGGCAGGACCTAGGAGAATGACTTTGTCAGTTTGCACATGGAATTCTTATTTTAAAGAGTCTGATTAAAGTGATACGGCTCCTCTTTTATTCTGGTTAAAATGACCTTTTCAGTCCATGCATTGGTAGAATGTACCAGAGGATGCAGGGTAGAGGAGAACTCTTTTCCAGTGTTGAGCTCTAGATGTCGAATGTGGCAAAGTTATAAGCGATGTGTGATTAAAAAGCTGATTCTAAGAAGCTGAAGAAGCTGCTGTTAATAGTAGAACGCTCCGAGGCAGCAGGTTTGCTGCTTTGCTAAGGAGGAAGCTTAGTTACCTGAGAGAGTTGCCTGCAAGGCAGAGCTGGGCAGCAGGGTTCTCTGTCTTGGTGTCCATTTGAGTCCTGTTCCAGTCCTAACTTCTGATGTGCCCATTAGTAATACAGGACTGTGGTTTTCAGAAATCTTTGATCAGTATCTTAAAAGATGCTGGTGGTCAGAGTGAAAGCAGAACCCAGGTGCAGGTAGCTGTTCTTTTTACCTTTTTTTTTCTTCTCAAAATTTAAGTGATGTAAACTGGAAACGGGAAGCTTGTTGGTCCGACTTTTGCCCAGCACCTAAACCTAACAGTCTTGACTGTCCCTGCTTGTTCACAGCGTTAAGTTTCATCAGTCTGTGACAGCTTCTGCTCTCGTTGCTCCTTTAGCTCCATACTCCTGCTGCAGCCTTTGCTGTGTGATGCTATATCTGGATGTGGAGCATGGCTGTGGCTGGCTCCTGGTTTTAATTTGGAGCAGCCCACTTGCAGCCTCCTGACGAGGCAGCCGGCTGCAGTCAGCTTAGTGCCTGGTAGCAGTGAGCCCCAACTTGCAGCCTTCTCCCAGAGGCCCAGTTGCTCTGTACTTGTTGTGCTGTGTGAATAGCTTTCCAAGGAGAACTTACACTCCTGAATGCTCCTGCAGCTATGTGGGATGCCAGGCAAAAGGTAAAGGCCCCTATCTTCTTCCTGAACAATTTGCTGCCTCGTAAAGCTTTAGAACTGGACCCTGTGAGCTAAGTTGAGCTATTACTCTGCAGCTGTAGGATCTTTGGAGGTTGTTTCTGGGACGAATTTCTTGTAGAGTAAATTGTGTAAGAACTGTGGTCTTAACAATAGTTCCCTGGACTTGATGTGAGGGGACCTGGGTTAATTTCTTGCCTCTTTTCAGCAAGCTGTTTTCCTTTTGTGTTGTCTCCTTTTTGCTTTCATAAAAAGGGAGTGATTTCCATTAAAATATTTTAGTAGTGCTTTCCATCTGTAGATACCAGTGAGGAAACTTGAAGTTATCCTGGACAGTCATGTCCCTGTGAGATACAAGGGCAGAGCTCAGCTGCTGTATTGGCACTGGCAGCAGAGCTGGCCTAAGCACAAGCAGAGCTCCAGACGAGTTACGGCACTGCTGCACCCTGCCTGGTGTCAGCAGGCTGTGGGGTGAAGAGAGCTGAGGTTGCTGCAGCAGAGAGGGGTGCTTGAGGACAAGGGCATGTGCCATAGGGAAACTGGCTTCTGTTAGCTCTTCTGGTCACAATGACTTCTGTTTATTTGCTTTGCTGGCTCACTGAGAATGAAGTTACATCGGTGTAACAAAGCTGTGTTAGCATTCATACTGATTCTGTGGCTTGTAGCTGGATTTTTTCATTTGATCTGGCTGGGATGATCTGTATCCATGGGCTTCTGCTTTGGATATGTTTGAAATAGACCCGTATGATGAAGCTTGTGCTTTTTTTTTTGTTACTCAGGGACCAGGAAACGTAAAATGCTGTTTGCATGTGGGGTGGCATTACCTGTGACAAATGAGCATGTGAAGCCAGGACACACCATGCAAGGTCACAGGGACACAGGGCAGGAGAATGCTGAGAGTTATTACAACTCCTGCTTGTATATGTGGGTTTAAGGTGTAGGCAGGCATATGCTGCTTCAGCTACTTCTTAATTTTAATTTCCTCAGGCAATATTTCTTATGGGGACTGGGAGTTCCTGTAGTTTGTGTTTTTATTAAGGCAGTGGTTGGCTCTTTGTCTTGCTGCACCCACTCACCTAGGAATCAGATACTCTGCAGCACATGCGCGTTTACTGCAGGCATCATGCGAGGGGTTGACAGGTTTGAAGTATTCAGCATGAGATTTTTTTCAAGGGATTTCTAACTATTATCAGAACGTTTCTGGACTTTGAACCAGAATCAACCACGCAGTAAGATTTGCCATAGCAAGACCGTGGAATAATGCTGCTCTGATCAGTGGGTGAGTTCTGTGCTAATCTGTTGAAGAAAGAAATTTTGCACACTTGCAGGATGGAGATTGTTCCTGGGTCCCAGCTACCTGCCCTGCAGTCACAACGTGTGACAGACCAGTTCAGTTAGTCTAGGATCCTTTCATACTAGTGGGCAGTGAAAGATGCACACGAGCAAACTTTCTCACAGTGCGACTAGCCCACAGGGCAATACAATCCACAGTTATTAGTGTGCAAAATCCCTTCTCAGACTCACTCTGTCCTTCCCCTCCAGATGAAACTTTCCCTATGGGTAGTTATTCTGTAACTCATTACAGCAGAATTTGCTGCTCTTTCCCATGAAACTTCCTGCTGCAGGCTGGATTTTGCAGTGGTTACTGCATTGGTCTGAACCAGTCGGCATTTCATAGCATCTTTGGGAAGGTGAAGGATTTAGGGAAGTCTGGGGTAAGGGGGAAGGGACCACTCAAAATGTGCTGTAGGTGATGGTAAACTTGCTGGGAGCAAGTGAACAGGGGCTCCTTGGGGGCAGAATCCTGCCTGTGAGCCTCTAGAGAGGAGACGCAGGTGCTTGACTCTGGGTCCAAATGGTTAAGCCTGTGCTTAAGGAGGGAGAGGCTCCTGAAAGTGTTGGATGGTTGTAAGAGAAGGATCCTGAGTATCATAACGCGACTCAATGTATTGGAAGTCTTTGAAGTCTTCTCCTGACATCCATCCCGTACCAGCATCTTTCATCCTTCGCCAGCGCTTCCCCAGCTGAAGCTATTAAAGGGAAACTACAGAAGCCATAAATCTTGGCTGTTAACATCTTCAGTGGTAAGATTTCACAATGAGCCCAAGTTGCTGCAAAAGATAAGAGAAGGCCTTGAAACCGAGGCAAGTTGTGACTGGTTCCCAAGAATAGCTGAGCTTCACAGCTTCGTTGGGGGTCCCTCCAGGTTACTTGCTCACAGGCGCTGTAGCTGGCTCTGCTGCTGACTCCGGGTGCCCTTGTGTGAGTCACCCAGCGCGTGTCTGCAGCGTGCAGCGCAGCCGGGAGCAGAGGTCCCCCGCTGTGACCTGACCTGAAAGGGTGAAGCAGTATCTGGGGGATGCTGTATGGAGGTTAAACAACCCAGCTGCAGCACTGCCCTGCCGTGATCACACTGCTTCCAAGATTGATCGTACACCCACAGGGAGCTGACCTTACAAATGCACCCGTTCGGGTGGAGTGGGGGTGCATGTCAGGGACCCCCTTTGCATGTGGAGGGTGGAGCACCTCTCCTGGCGTTAACGGGTCTAGGAAGGAATCCGGGAATCCTGATTCCCCAGGATTCCTGATTTGTCCCCCCGTCTGGTTGGAACAGGCAGCAAAAGGTGAGGGTTTTTTTTCCCTGTATCCTTACATTAAGACAGTGGCCGGAAGGCTCCTTGCTTTATCGGGAGCGTTGGTTTAACAGAGGAGAAAAACGCAGCCTGAATTGCTAGATAGCAAATGGGAATAATTCCTGGGAATGTTTCCTTAAGTGACTGGGAGCATTGTTAGTGGGCAAACTGGAATCAGTGCTACATTCATGATCTTATTTACACCCTTGTTGTGATCCTGATCTCTGCCCAGCCTAGAGTGCATATCTGTACAGAGTTCACTTCAGTATAAACACTTGGCTCTGCAGAATGTGTCAGTACATCACATCGTCTGCCAGGCGCCTTCCTGAGTGAGTTTTCATGGGAGACTTGTTTTTTTCTCATGTCATCTTCACAGCACCGGTCTGGCAAGGCTGCTCCTTCCAGCTGAGCAGCCGACCAGGAGGGAGCAGAGGGGTCTGCAAAGGAGAAGGCCGGTTACCACCTGAGAGGGCTGTGGCAGAACAGCCAGACATCTTTGCCCTCTCCATGCCACAGGCTGTTTTCCCATCGGCATTGCTTATTCCTGCAACTCCCATCAGTAGTGGCGGTGGAAGAGAGAGAACATGCCTCAGTGTGCCAAATGTTGCTCTGCAGATGCAGCTGTTTGATGGAAGGTCTTTGCCATCTCTGTGAAACCACTTTCCTGGCTGGGTAGGTGAGAGAACCTGCCACGGTGTCTGTGTTGGAGCACAGGGCTCAGGCTGCCCCTGGGGGCTGTCACCTTGTGCCATGCAGAGCACAGGCTGGGCTGAGAGGAAAGCAGGGGCATGGGGCATCTCATCACGTCTGGCCAAAGCCTTCCTGAAAACAGCCCCAACCTGCAAACCACTCACTCAGTCCTGCCAGTTTCAGTGGCTTTGCTCTGCCCACTCTCTTCCTTCAGGCATTGAAATGGTTCTCTGAATAATCTTCCGTTTGATTTTCTTGTTTTGATGTCTCCCCAGCATCACCAACTTAAAGCTGCCTTTCTGCAGGGAGACTGCCTGCCGCTCCGGCCGCACGCTGCCCCTCGGGGCTGCGCTTTTCTGTCCCGTCACATGCTGTGCCGAGGGGAGGCTGGTGTGTGCAGAGGGCAAAGCAGGACCCACTTGGACCCAGGAGAACTTCTGCATCTGACACTAACACCCAGACAAAGCCAAGGCTTTGAGGAGACAAATGCTGCATCTAGGAGTTCAGATCAGCAGCTGTTAATGAAAACCTCAGCAAGGCAAGAGCCTTCAGAGCTGCTGTTGCCTTCCAGAGATGGCTTTGCTCCCCATCAGGGCATATGCATTGCTCCCTTGGACCTTTTCAGAAAAGGAAGCCTCAATATTGGCTATGCAAATAAGGTGTGCTTTTTTTTTGTTTGTTTGTTTGTTTTTTTTGTTTTGTTTTTGAGCTGAAAACCAAATCTTCAATGTTTGCTGGCCCGCTGATAGACTGGAGACCTGCTAAGCCCTTCCTGGCACGGCGTTAGCACAGAAGTGCACAGTCCTCGCCTCTCAGCGCCTGCTCTGAGCAAGTGGTATGGGTCTCAGGGGATCAGGACTGCTGGGTCTGCTTCAGGCCATGAAGTTCTGCTTCATCCTCTCTATGCAAAATGGGTCCTCAAGGCCCTGGAAAGCATGTTTGTACTTCAGCTTGTCTGTCAAGGGCCTTTTTTCCCCCCTACTGCACAGCACCAGCCTTGCTCCCTGCGACCTGCATACACCAGGTGTGGATCTCGTCAGAGACCACTGGTTCTGCAGCCAGTTTTGCTTTGGGATCAGCCTGGGGCTCTGTTCCTGTGTGCATTGGCTCTTCCAAAAACGGTGCTGAAGGCAGCATCTGCTTCGGTCTCAGAGGTGGGAGAGGACCCCCAGAAGGGTGTGGGGCACGTGGTGGCAGATGGGGAGTGAAAAGCTCTTCTTGGAGCTTCCACAAGCTTCTTTGTGTCCGCGTGAGATCCAAGCGGCGTTAGGTCGGTAGGGAAATGCAGGAGGCAAACGAGGCAAGGCGCAAACTTTCTGCTGGTGGTTCAGCAGCTGTGGGGGCCGGCCGGCCCCGTGTCCCACTGTGCTTCTCGGAGCTGTCGGAACGCCCGCTCCTGCAGCCTGCCGGCTCCGCGCCGCGTTTGGAGCCCCTGCCGGCGGGGCCGAGGCGCGGTGGAGCCCGCGGGGCCGGCAGGGGGCGGCCTCGGCCCGGGAACCGCGGCCCGGCCCGAGCGGGGCAGGGCAGGGGAAGGAGGCCGGGAAGGGGCCGCGGGGCCGCGGCCTGGCCCCTCCTGACAGCCGGGGGCGTGCAGGGGCCGGGGGGGGGCCTCCTGTCCCCTCCCGTGCCGCATCCCCGGGGCGCGGGTGCGGGTCAGAGGTGGCCTCGGAGGCGCTGCGGGGACCGTGGGTGGGTGCTGGTTTCCTGGGCTGTCCTCCAGGCGTTGGGTGTCCTCAGCTGTGAGGGGAGCGCAGGGATGCTCTGAAGACTGAACTCAGAGGTGCCCGCACAGGCAGGACCCCACGCGAGGCTGTGGGTTTCTCTGGGAAGTTTGTGGTGTTTTGTCCAGCGGCACCGCGGGGAGGATCCCGCCTCGTGCATTGGGTGCGGAACGCTGGAGGTTGATGGGTGCCCAGCAGGACATCTGGACAAGTGCCTCTGACCGTGGTATTTCGAGGGCCATCTCACTCCATAAGGCGTCTCCTTGGCCTGTGCCCGTTGGCTTCCCACGGAGGAACCTGAAGCACGGCTGGATGCCGGGGTGGTTCCTCACTGCGTGCGGTCTGTGCGGTGCCCGGTGTTAATTAGCAGAGCTGACTTTAGGCTCCTGAACTGACCTGTGCTGGGCTCCTGCCCTGCCAATGGGACGTGGCTTTCACAGCACTCAGTCGCTAATCACAGAGATCGTGGTCTGTATGGCAAGCTGGGTTGATGGAGCTCTAGTGAAGCGGGGAAGTTCCCCGCTGCAGGTATGCAGTGAGGCTTCAGGGTCAGTGGAGAACTGATGGAGAAGAAAAGAAAAATGCCTCTCACTCCTTGGTCTCTTCCACAGTACTCATCAATTCATTCTAGAAAAAGCTTAACAGTGAGATCTGAAGGTCTCATGTCCCCATTTTGCCGGCAATAGATGGGACAGGTAGGGTGAGGGTGGGGGAGCCAGGAGTTACCCCAGCTCTCTCAGGTTGGTGCCCTTGCTGCTTAAATGGTGTGGCCACTTTTGTTAACCACAGCAGATGCTCAGAGACTCTTGGCTGCTCTCTGGCAGGGTAACTGTCCTCACTTTGTGCTCCCCAGGCTCCTTCACAGCCATTAATATGTGAAGAAGTTAGATACACATTTAGCTCATATTCTTTGCTATTAGCAGGTTTCTATAGATGCCACAGAAAGCATGTTATTAAGGCAGATGAAAGGCCAAAGAACGAGTTTGCTGTGCTTGTGCATGCCCATGGGGTGAGTTTTCTACCCCTCCCCCATTTTTATTGTATTCATCCTGCATCAAAGTTGCTTCGAGAAGCAAGTGAGCTCTCCAGAAAGGCCCTGCAATGGTGGTAATGGAGCAAAACCACAAAAGTGTTTCACTGCTTGTGAAGTAACAGACTGATGGCTGGGCTGAGCCAAGCTGACAGGTTGATCTTTTGCTTCCTGCAGCCTGTTGTTCAACTGAAAAAAAGGCAGCCCCGCTCCTTCCTGGAGGCTCTTCCACCAGCCCTGCTTGCTTGCTGACTCTTGCATTCCTCCTTCCACATGTTAGATTAATCGCTCCAGTTGGAGCCTGGAGTGACTGGGCAAGGCAGGACATTCTGCTGTTGACATTGCTACTTTTGACTAAGAGAGGCCAGAGGTTTTGGACTCACCCTGGCCAGTATGTGTGGGCAATCTCCTTGTGGAGTTTGGCTACTCCCTGTCGCAGACACAAAGGGAAGCTGGAGCCCACCTGTGCATGCACATGCTCCCTGTCGGGGGGATTTCTCTTTGCAGAACCATGGCTTTGCTGTAGATACCCAAAGGGCAGCCAGGTCCCAAGCTGGGCAGCAGCAGTCTGGACAGGTTTGGTAAGAAATGCAGCTCTGTCCCGGGACTGGGCAACTGCCACGGTGCAGCTTTTGGGTGGTGGGCAAAGCAACGTCTTGGTGGGGGTCTTGGTGGAACTGTGGACAAGGGGTCTGCTGCTGCAGCACGGCCAGGTCTCTGTAAAGCCTCTCCTGCCTCTCCTGCTGGCTGTGCAGCTGCCAGAGGCTGCTCTGCCTTTGTGCACACCGAGCATCACCCCTGGAGCTCTCATACATCTCATCTTGGGGAGCTTTTGGCTCAACGTACGTACCCCATCTGCAGACCTAAATCAGTCACACAGCTGCACTGGACCTTCCTTCAGATCTATCCCTTAGGATTGCCAGCCTTAAAAAGAGGAACCTGGCTCCTGCCTTGCTCAGCTCAAACCACGCATGGGAAGACGTTGGGAGAGGCTGTGCTGGAGCCTCAGGAGAACAGAGGCTTTCCCCAGGGTTTTTTTCTGGGTGGTTCTGCACCACTTTGGTTGCTGTGCTGTCCTGTGCACGTCTGCCCCAGCTGAGAAGTCAGGGCTGGAGGCTGTAAGGTCAAACCTCAAAGGTAAGTGGCTATTTCTGGAATTTCACAGAGAGGAGGCAGACATTGGGAGCCTCAAGCAGGCTACATGAAGGGACATCATGTATTGTCTAGAGAAACGAGTAGTGGGAAGAAGCATAAATCCCCCCTGTGCAAACGGGAGCTGAGGAGGGAAGATGATGTCCAAAAGAGAGGACACAAGGTGCAGAGTTTCCCACCATCTCTGGCTTTGCAGCAGAGGCCAGGGTAGTCTCAGCAGGCTGGGGAGCCGCCACCACTGGGGGTGAAGGATGTGTTACAGCGCTCAGATGTTTGTCTATGTAAACATGAGCGCGCCTTGGGCGAGGGAACAGGTTCGGCGGCTCCCTGGGCTCCAGCGCTATTTCTCTGTGATTTGTATGCACATACTTGCGTGTGGGCACATTCACTCACCTATGTGCTTGTCCCACCATAAACACACGTCTGAGATCTGAACAAAAGTTCAAATACATATTGTCCTTGTTTTATTGTCAACTGTTTCTAGTCTCGTTGAGCACTGCAGTTTTGTAGTGCTTCTGGGTATGAGAAGGATTATACAAAATGGAGCTGTTGTAGGACTGTAATTTCAGAGAATTTTTCTTACCATTAATTTTTTCTTTTCTTTCTTTCTTACTCTACTTAAAAAAAATACACACACACAGAAAAAAAAAAAAAAACACACACACTTCTTTTGTGCACTTTGGACTGAGCTTGTCATATTTCTTAGAGTCTCCAGTGACTCCTTCATACTACAGACTTTCTGGAGTCCTTCTTGTTAGACCAAGAACTGCGTGATTCATTGTGTGCTGGAGATTTAATACTGCACGTAAAACATTCCCGGTTCAAATTTGTTTTCTTTCTTTTCCCCCTTCCCTCTTTTTTTTCCCACTCATTCTTGGCTTCTCACTTACATCCTGGAATTTTTTCACAAGATATAAAATAAATACATTCCCAAATATGTCCAGGAGGAAATGATCTGCTTGGATTTTTCAGCTCTTGCTTTAAGGCCTTGCACGGTTTGGTGCTGTTCACGGCTGCGTGTTGGGAGGCCGTCTGAAGATGCACAGTGCTTTGGGAGCAGCCCAGCCTCTGCGTGCAGCAGGGCTTCTGTGTTTGGCGACACATGTTGCTTGCTGAAAACGTTTGGGGTTGCTTACCCAATGATAGAGGCAGATTGTTAGTGCAATCAAAGACTTTCCTGATCATTTAACATGGATAACTTCTTTAGGTGACTTTTAAGGTCATGGGCCCTGTGATGGCATGTCTCATGCCAGCATTAATCAGCAGGTGCTTCACTGGTTTGGTCCGATATCACTTTTATGTTGAACAGCCACTCCAAGAGCAGTGGCCAGGGCCAGCTTCCTCTGAGGACAAAGTCGTCTGACGGGCAGTTAAGTGATGACTTGAACCTGGGAAGAAATACCTGAAGCCTTTAATTATTAGGTTGCCTTATGCCTGCCTGTAGCAAGGTGTATCGGTCCCAGGCTCTTCTTCATCTGCATTTTTTAAATGTATGGTAATGAATTCAAGTCATTCAACCATGACCTGAGAATCAATTTTTCAAAGGAGCCCAAGGCTGGATTTCCCAGGACTTGGTTAAGAGCAGTGGGCTCTTAAGTGTAGTCCCTTCCCAAAGTCCTCGCAGCGTCTGATTTCCAAAGGGAATGCAGCACCCCTGTGGTTTCCGTTGGCCATGCTGTCCAAGGAGCCCTTTCCTGGGCACAGCGTGTCTGAAACAAGGTGGTCCTGCTCGCTTTGCTGCCCGAGGACGTGCTGCCTGAAGCAGTACTTGCCAAGCCTGCAGGAGACGGAGTTGCATCAGCGTGGCACCTCACCTGCAGTTAGGGTGGATTAGCCTGGGTATAGCGGCACGTGAAGACACCTCGACCTCTCATGGGCCTGGAGCACCTCCTGGTTCTGCACCATGCCCTGGGGCTGTGTCAGCCTGCTGGGTGTTAACAACATCACCGTCCCTGGGGGTGTTTAAGGAAAGGTAGGAGGTGGTACTTAGGGACATGGGTGATACTGGTGGTAGGGGAATGGTTGGACCAGGTGATCTTGCAGGTCTTTTCCAACCTTAATGTGATTCTAGGATTTTGTCACTTGCCTTTGACAGCTTTGGCCACCTCTGCTCCCTTCCATCCCTCTCTCTTCCCACCAAACCAGCAGTTTGCATTGCCTCTGGGCCTTATGTTACAAACCTACAAATCTTTTTGGTGGTTTGGGCCCCTGTGCTTGACTGGGCTGCTATCCCTCTGCTTGAGTGACTCGAGCAGCTCCTGTGTGTGTGCAGATATATATATGGCGAGCAGCTTTCCTGCTTCTGTGCGTTGTGGAAACCCCTCAGGGGGCTAATGCAATTCCTGGCTGCTGTCGCCTCTTTGCTCTGCTCAAGGAGCTGCCTGGAAAGGCAGCAATAAGTGCATGGGCTTTGCTTGACCGGTGTGTGCTGGGACAGGCCCAGCTGGGGAAGGCTGGGCCCAGCCTGTGGGCAATGCTGGCGAAATGCCTGGGGCCTGGCTGCCGTCGGCCTGGCGCCAGGCACCGTCCCAGGAGACGCAGCCAGCTGGTGCCCAAAACGGGCTTTGCAGGGTGGATTTTTTTGGGGGGAACTCTGTTCCTAGACCCCCTCCTCCAGAAGAGACCTCTACAGCACCTCAGCCTCGGAGCAACGAGTGAGCTGTCAGCAAGTACCTTTCTCGGGTATCCCTGTGCTGGTGGCCCCAGCTCCTGGTCCCATTCCAAGCTCTGTATGCCCAGAGAAGGGGTGTCTTGTCCTGCCTTGTGGTGCTTCCAAACCTCCCCTTTCCTGGGGAGAGGAAGCAATGGGGTTGGGACCAGCTCAGCAATGGACCGGAGGCCATAGGTTCAGTCTCATGCTTTTTTCTTTACCTTTGTCCATGCTCTTAGCTTCTCGTTGGCCAGCGAAAGTCAAAAGGGCTTTTCCAAGAGAGGCTTCTTCCTCAGGTGCATCAACTGCGTCCCTGCTGCCCCCTGTGCCGGCTGCTGCAGATCCCGCGGCGGAGGCCCCGGGCTGCGTGCCCCGCCGGGCGCAATCAGCCGCCATCGCGCCATGGAGCCTGTGGCGGCTGTGGGCCGGCTCCCTGGAGCACCCCAGCGCTGCTTTCATTCAGCAGCCTGTAAACACGGTGGTTCAGGCATTGCTTCAAGTGTGGTTCAGCCATCGCCGCTGTGGGGGCTGCAGCTTCCCGGCTGGGGTGGGGCTGGCAGCTGGGGGCTGTAATTGATTCAGCCACCCAACTTTAATCCACCTCTGTCGGTGAGTCAGTGCCCTGAGGGGCTCAAGTTAAGAGCTAGGGCTCCCTATATATAGTCAGTGGGGCTGCTAGGCGGCAATTTAGGAACCTGCCCCTCCCTGTTGGCTACCTGGGTACCACAGGTAGGGAGAAGTACCCTGAGATGGGGAGTTAAGCAAGGCTGTTTTACTTAATGCTGGGACCAGACAAGGAGCCCGTGGTCAGTTGCCACAGTTCATCTGCGGCTGAGGCAACTTCTTAAACCACTTGAATTCACTCCGAAGCAGGCGCCTGGGTGTGCTGCTTCTTGGTGCAGAGCCTGCCAGGCACTAGCCCTGGGAGCCTGTGCTCCCCCAGCCCTGAGGCTGTCGCTGTGCTCCTCAGGCAGGAGCCTGCGTGCGTTTCCCCAGTGTGCTGGGGGCCGGGAGTCCTGGTCCCCCACTGGGGCCCTGCTGGCATTCCTGGCACTATGGCTTCCCCCTCCTGACGTCCGTTCCCATGTGCAGAGGTCAGATGCTCGAGCTCATCTGCCAGCCTCGTCGCCCACCAAGCCCCAGCAGAGCCGTTGCCACACAGCATGCAGGGCTGAAGCTCCTGAGCACCAGAGGAGAGGAGCCAAACCTCTGCCGCGCCAGGAGACGGAGGAGATGGCTTTAAATGGAGGCTTCCTTTGTGCCCGGCTTTGCTTTGTTGGCGAACAGCGCTTGGCTGGTCACAGCAATGTAGCAACTCCCCAGCACACATGTTAGTGGTTTTGAGGGCTAAATTGGACCTTGAGAATTAGCAGCCTTGTAAGTCAATAACAACATGTCCTAATGAATGCAAGATGTCCCTAGGAAATGAAGGCTCCTTCGCTCAACTGGGATCCTGTGACTGGGAGAGGACCAGTAAACAAGAAGGAATGTTTCAACTGGAGATGAGCAGGAGATACAAAGTCGACATCTAGATTTCAAACACGCCCCAAACGTGGGTGGTGGGGGGCACGAGCCATTTGCAGTTGTGAAACATGGCCCTCCGTTGCTGTCTGCTGTCTGAACGTCCCCTGCATTTCCCTTGGGTGGAGTGGGCTTTGAAAACCCGGCTGCTAAATGCCACGTTGTCCCCCCGCCCCTCTCCATCACCGTGGGGTGGAATTACTCCCTGGAGCCGTCCCGCCGAGCTCGCAGCAGCGCCTGCCTTCTTGCGCAAGGGCTGTTTCCCTCTGCCCCCCCTCGCAGCCTGCCTTCACAAATGCGCCCTTCTGGCGAGGCCGCTCACGCCTGGGCAGCCCTGGATGCGGCTGCTACATACGGGAGGATGGAGCGAGGCTGCCCATCCCAGAGGAGGTTTGCGCCCAGGGCCTGGGCACGCTGCAGCTGTGGGGAGGAGGCGGCAGGGCAAGGGGCTGGTTTGCAGCTGGTGGCAGCATGTCCCCGCGGGGGAAAGGTGCTGGTGGGGATCTGTGCTGGGGCAGCCTGTGTGCTCAGCGTGGACAGAGGTGTCTCGGTGCCATCTGTGTGGCTCTGCCACCATGAGGGGCCAGAGCAGAGGAACAGCAGGGCCAGCTCGAGCCTTCGCTTGCTGCACCTCTCCCACTGCTGTGGGGAAGCCGCTGTCAGCCGCTGCCTGCAGCCCACCCCAGCCAGTAGCTCCACGCTTCCTGAGCCCTCCCGTCCTCAGCCCCGGCAGCTGCTTTCGCTGCCTAACACTGCGCCACATGGAAAGCTCTTCTTTCTGCGGGTTTGCAGACTTGCTGCCTGATCCTCTCAGGGACTAGTGCTGCACTGAATTAGGAGTTTAATTCCCAGTGCCTTGACATATATTTGATCATTCCTCTAATTGCACGTGACACGTACACGGGTCTCTGCTGTGTCAGAAAGCAGCTGGAATGTCTTTCTGTCCACGGCTCTGGGCCTTGAAGCATTCACCACCATGCCTTCTGCTGACACCCCCAGTATAATGCAATCCAAATGTGTCCTGTGCAAGGGCCAGTGCGTGCCGACATCCTTGCGGCATGATGATTGCTCACAGGCGTGCCGGGTAGCTCAGATTAAAGCCTTGCTTGCAAACGCAGATGATGCTCGTGAGTGACCCTGCTCCTCAAAGCACTGGAGCCCCCCGCTCCTGGAGCACCTTGTGCTGCAGCTCCTGAATAGAGGCATCAGGATTTTAAGGTGTGCTTGGCCATGCTGCTCGGTGCAGATGGGGGAGCTGGGGTTCATGCACAGCACGTGGCCAGGGACTGCTGCTGGTGACGTCCCTGTGTGCTGCCACTCTGCGTTTTGTCCTAGGCCAACCTTGCTGCCCTGCCCATGGAGCCCGCGTTCAGCTAAGCCATGGAGCAGGTCTCTGCCCCTAAAGCTGCTCCGGGAAGAGATCGAGGAAAAGGCCAGCTCAGTTTCACTGTCATCACCTCCTCCTTGTTCTGAAGTCACCGTAGTTTCAGGTATGTTTAGCAGATGATTTATATTCATCACCCATTAAAGGCAACACTTGCTGTTCTGTCCTGCAGGCTGGCTGCCTCACAAACCCTAGTGCATGACAGCACACCACCCAATTGTTTGTTGACCCCAAGCTTTCCTCTGCCAAATTATCTCACTAGCTTGCAGCCAGGCTCCCAACTGGTGTGCAGCTTTGCGGCAGCAGAGCACGGCCTGTGATGCTGCCTGCTGCTCACACACAAGGTCTGGGACATCAGCCGGACAGGGCAAGTGTGCACGTCCCTCAGGTGTAAACACCTAAGAGGGAGACTGCAGAAGCCCGTTGCACATGTCATCTCATGGCAGCCCCAAAACTGGTCAGGGAAAAAAATGCTGCATTTTGCTAATGTCTCTCCAGCACCCGCCTTGGCATTCAGCTGATACCTAATATAGCTGGTGCTGAGCTACCTCTGCCTGGTTCATGTAGCATACCTACACTGGTGTGACACATGACTTTCTCCTATGGCTGTTGGTACAAGTGCCTGATGGTACACGTGTCAAGTGGCTAGCAGATCAGCTGGAACAAATGGTTGGACCTCAGGGATTGGGATTTTCCCTGGGAAGGTGGACCGGGGATTGGGTTTTTCCCTGGGGAGATGGAACCTCTTTGGCCTCCCCCCCTCAAACCAGATGTTTTCACAGACCCTGTAGCAGCTTGAGACCCCTCCCATCTCCATTGAACTTGGAAATGGGCTGAAATGGTGCTGTTGCCATATAAATGCCCTGGGGTGGATGTGAGGCTGAACCCTGGGAGCTACCTGGATGCCTGGGGAGCAACAAGCTCCCGGTGGGTCCGGATGCTGCTGCTGCTCAGCCTGTGCACCTTTACAGGAGCAGGGATGGGAACATGGGAATGGCATCTCGGCAAGTGCTTGCCTAATCCACGCGCATGGAAATGAACTGCTTTGTGCGCAAAAAAGTTGTCGTTTTGCAGAGGCGATGGGTGTGTGCATGTGTGGGTGTTCAAACTCTGCAGAAGCAACCTTGAATGCCTGGAAAAAACTTCTTTGTGCATTTAATTAGTGGTAAATATGATTTACATGCGAGATGCCTCTTGGTCTGAATCTGCCTGCTGATTAGCAATTGCAGCCAATTTATATTGTGTACTTTGTTTGACTTAGACCACAACAGCACTACATGAACGTAACAGATCTTTCTGCCTTTGCATTTCAAAGCCCCGCTTGCACAGGGGTGTTATTGCACAATCAGCTCGCGCTGCTCCAAGATGGGACATTTGCCTGGGGAGTTTGGCCTCTGCTCCCCCATCGCCGGCCGCAGCTCTCGCCTCCGACTTTCTCTGCGGGCCGGGGACGGCTCCGCGCCATGAGTCAGAGCGCCCGGGTCTGCTGGCTCGGCGCGGCGGCGGCACTGGTTGGGGCTGTGTGGCTGCTGGCGGCGGCCGGGCTGGCTGGTGGGGAGCTCGGGACCACACCAGGCCCCCGTGCAGGGCTGCCCCCGCAGGTTGATGTGAACCACACTGTTTAGCTCTGAAACGGTGGCACTTGGAGCAGGTAGGGGCCTCTCCAAGCAGAAGTCCTGATAAATGTTGTTGCACACAGTGGTGACCTCTGAAAGCTCTGGTACTGCTTTTTTTCAGAGAGAGGAGAAAAGGAAATGCTCTGTGCCCGGGTGTATGTGTGCAGCCCCTGCTCTCTCCATGCATCCGGCGCTGCCCCGGGTGTCCTCGAGGAAAAGACATGGCACTGCCTCCTGAGCTGCAGGCCGGGCTCTGACCCCAGAGGCTCCTGCCCAAGCTCTGCCCACACCGAGGTAGTGGCTCCGCGGAGGCTGGTCGGGAGGGTTGCCCGGACATGTGCAGTATTTCCTGTGGTCAGTGTAAACCATTCCCATAAACAAGTATGGTGTGGTTTTAGTTCAGGTTCCTTTTTTTCCTCCTCTCTCCCCTTCAGTGCTTGTGTTAACAACCCGGGTCCTCTCCCCAGTCTGCAGTGAAGCACCCGCCGAGATGGGTGTGCTTGTGTCTTGTCCCTGCAAACCCCAGCAGAGCACCCGGGGAGGGTGGTGAGCCATGCGGTGGCTCTCCTCCTGCCCCATCCCTGTGCTGGGGGACAGGGTAGACAAGGCATGGCATGTGCAATAAAAGCATCGACATGGCCCCTAGGGTCTGGGCCCCAAAGGGAACAGCTCCTGCCCTCGGCTCCTTGTCCCAGCTCTCCGACGTGGACAAAGGGGCTCTGAGACTTCCTCTGCTTTCCCTTGGAGATGGAGTAAGGAGGGGCTGATGACTACCAATGGAGAAAAGGAGCACCATTTTGATGCCCTTATTTCATTCCAGGTTTTGTAACTCCAGGGCTAGACTCTACTCTGAATTTGTACTGACTTCTAGAGGTAAGGCAGGGTTCCTGGGATATTCCCAGAGGTGTGCAATGAGTGGATGTGCTGAGCTGAGATGCCTGAGCCTGCTGGCTCTCAGGTCAAACAGGATCTGGAGCAGCTCGGCCTCAATGCTGGCCATCGGAGGACCAGGGAGGCAGCCCTCACTCTGGCAGGCTCACAGTCTAAACAAACAAGGAGGAAAGAGGGGAGCGTTTAACCCAGTTTTACAGAGACAGCAAGATGAAAGCAGTTGCCTGAGGTCATTCCATAAGTCTGGGGCAGAGCTTGGATCTGGGCTCACACGTTACCCATCCTCACCCCAGCCTTGACGAGGCCGATTTGGGGCAGGCTCGCATCTGCTTGTCCTCTCCCCTGGTACTGTCCATCACTCTGAAACACTCCCCTGTGCTTTTCATCTGTGCTGCGCTGCCTCTCGCTTCTCAGCCCGAGGCCAGCATCTGCCCTGGGCCAGGGGTGCGAGCCCTGCGCCTCAGGGAGCTCCAGCTCCTCTCAGCCTTGGGGGGCACTGGCCCTGGCCCCAGCTCTGGCAGCGGCTGGGAGTGCAGAGCCTGCTGCCAGCATCAGGTGGGATGCAGCCAGGGCAGAGCTACAGAGCTGAATGGCTTTATGGGCCCCTGATGCCCAGGCACTTTCGGGCCCTGCTTGGGGAAATAGGGGTGAGACAGGGGCCTCATTAGGCACCTGTTAATTGCCCCCACTGCACTGGAGCAGGATGAGAAAGCATGCCCCTACACACCCCGTGTCCCGGTCCCTCATGGGGCTGTGTGTCCAAGGGTGACAGTGTTCAGGGTGGGCTCCACATCCCCATCTTCAGACTGCCAGGGGGCAGGGCCCACAGCATGTCCAGGCTCCCATCACCACCCACCGCTCATGGCCATGTCCTGGCCGTGCTTCCACGGCACACCAGTGAGGGCAGCCCAGCCGCCCCTGGGACGCCCACTCAGCTCCCTCTTGGGCCGGCAAGGCCGGGGGAATCCTGTGGGAGACCAGAGTCCTTCCTACTTTCCACCCAACTGGTGCTGAGGAGATGTGGGACAGGGACAGGGTGTCGGGAGGTGCTGTGGGACAGGGCCAGGCGGTGCCATGCAGGAGCAGTGCCAGGGTTTCCAATTCTCCAGCTCGACTCCAGGGTTCACTTTGGTCTGGGCAGCACTACAGCTGAGTTGGGCTTTTGGTGAGCTCTCATCTTCCCTTCTGTGGGTCTCATGAGGGTCCAGAGATCATCCTTAAACTGAGGAAGGCTCTGGAGTAGGTAATCACTGTGCTGGGAACTGGTGCCTTTGGGGTGCTTCAGTGTGATGAGCAGCAGCAGGAGTGCTTGTTAATTTTGTGTGAGTGCTTCCACGGGCGTTATATTTTTCCATGCTAACTTGCTGGTCAAGGCTGCTGACACAGGGTGTTTGCATCAGTGGGTTGGATTGAACCTGTACCCGGGAGTCAGTAAAAGTGCTCACAGCATGGGGCATTCAGGTGAATTGGGAGGGATGAGCCATGTGATGGTGAGCTCTTTAATTCCCAGTAGTTTTCACTTGATGTGGGTATTCACAGCAGCTTGGGGCTGCTGTCTGCCTCATTCAGTGGAGCTAGTTTCACTCCCCAGAAGGGAGAGCCCAAGCCCAGCCGTACTGTGTTGCTCGGAAGGGACCCACGCAGCTCCGGCACGTCGCAGACGCCGCTCTGCCAGCAGGAGGGTCCTGCGGAGCTCTGTTCAGCAGCAGCTCTCTGTGGGCTTCCTCCAAGCCAAAGCCATGGAACTGGCTGCATACCCAGTGGGCTGACAGCACGGTCCCAGCTGGCCTCTGCAAAGCTAAGGCAGCCTCGTGCGAGCGTAGGCTGAGGCAGGAGAGGCGAATGCTCCTTCCTCCCCAGGGAGCCCGCAGGCCCCACGGAGGTTAGCAATCCCTCCCTCGCCAGCTGTCCTGGCTGCAGCACGCCAGGGAATAGCTCCTCTATGAGGCCGGTGGCTCTGCAGCTGCACAAAGGGACCCCTGAAGCCACCGCGTCCCCGGGCTCCTCCTGCTGCTGGGCTGGTGCCTGCCCTTGTGCGAGGCACTTGCTGCTCTGGGAAGGCTGTGCTGGCAACATCTGCCCCACAGCAGCTTGCAGCTGCCCAGGTGCTGCCAGCATTCCTGCCCCTGTTTTTGTGGAAGGCCAAGGTTACAGCCCATGTGTGCAGGAAAAAAGCTGCAGAAGCAGTGCCCAGCCCAAACGCTTCTTGCGCAGAAGCATTATTCCTGTGTGGCTGAGCCACTGCAAAGTGTGTTTCTGAAATATGTATTTCTGGGCACCTTCAGCATCTTTCTACAGTGGCAAATAGAATGAAAGGGACTGGAATTTCCTCCTTTTGCTTGGGCTTGACCCAAGGTTTGTTTCTGGTACAGAGACAACGCTGGCTCAGATTTGCCCCAGCTCAAAAATCCCAGACCAAAGCATCAGTGTTGTGACTTCTGTTTCTTTTTTTTTTTTTTTTCCCTTTTCTTTTTTTAAACAGATGCTTATTTCCCTTGTGGTTTTGGCAACTTAAACCTTATTGTACCGTGCTCCCAGGCATGCAGCAGACCCTAGCAATGTTTGCCCAAATGGGAGGGAGAGGCAGAGCCCAGCAACCAGCACCTCGCCTGCTCCGGATGGGGGCTCCTTGGGCAGGTCCTTGTCCAACACGCTGATTCCGCGATGCAGTCCCCAAGCACAGCTCCTTCACGAATAAATTCCCATGTGTGCCATAGAAAGCGAACTCAGCTTTTGCAAGCCACTCAACTGCAAAACTGCCATCAAATTCTGCCAGCTGATGGCCCTAACTTGCTGCTGCTGAGTGGAGCAAAAGCATGCCACCGGCAATGGCATGATGCGCCCGGGAGGAAAGAATGGACCAGCCTGGCGCACTGGAAATGAGAGACTTGAATGAGGAGAAAGGCTCTGGTTTCTGTCCAGCAGCAGCGGGTGGGATCAGGCGTGAGTTTTAATTCTTGCACAACTCTTTGTGCCAGCACAAGGCTGACAAGGACCGTCGTTACGTGTGCTGGAGTCAGGCTGCTGTGCAGCAAAGAGTTTGTCTTTATGCAACCCTGCAGCCTGAGCAGGTAGGAGAGAAAGGCCCGCTCAGTACCTCGCTCCTTTGCATGCCTGTGAGGGAAAGGCTCGTCCAAGCTGTACAGAACCAGAGCCAGGCCCTGCCCCTGCTGCAGCCCCCAGCCCGGGTAGGGAGATGCAGAACAGAGAAAACCAGAGGACCTGCATATTTGCAGCTCCCGGGGTCCCCTTTATACAAAAGGTCTTGGCTGGCATTTTCAATTCAGATTTTTTTATTATTATTTTATTTGAGCCCCTGTTTGTTTTACTTTACAGATGAGCTTGGGGAGCTGCACAGGAATACTCCTTGGCCATATGCAGGCTGCCTAGGGCCAGCAAAATTGCTGGTGTTCATTCTCTGTTCTGGTGGAAATTAACCTGGACTTGCAGCTCCTGGCTTCTCCTTGCCCTCTCCAAAGCACCAGCTCTGGGCAGCACACAGATTCCCCACAGCTCCACACCTGGGAGTTGGGCTGTGTTTTCTCCAGCCTCTCGTTTTTCATCTCCAGAGCTGAAACTATTAATACTTTTGTTGGCAAATGCAAAAGAGAAAAAAAAAAATCCTCTCTTGTAAAAACAGCTGATTCAGATCCATAGTATCTTGATGTGGCAGAAAGAAATTAGGTATTGAATGTGGGCTGAGAAACGCTGTTTGTCCAGGAGAGGGCGGGGGTGGGGGAAAGGCTTCCTTGATTCTTTTTTTTTTTTTTTTTTGATTGAAATCTCAGTGCTCGCTGTATTTGCAGGGGTTTGTTTCCTTTAGAAGCCAGACGGTGCTGGTGAAACATGCCAGGACAACTGCATGAGCAGCGCGGCGCCCGTTTCTAAAAAGCGCCGCTCACCCCAGCCCCTGCTCCATCCCCGGGCACCCTTGGGTGGGCTGGGCCCCCCGCTAAGGCAGCTCCCTCACATCTGCACTCCTCAGCCACGGCCAGCCGAGGGGGAGAGTTGATGCCAATAGCCCCAGTGGTTTTGGAAGAGCCCTGTTAATGCTCGAGCAGTGGACGGAGAGGAAATAACTAGGAACTAACAGGATTAGGGCCAAGCCTCGCTCTCCCACAATGATGCTGATGCTGGAAAGGGAAAGGCTGGCTATACCTTACTGAGCAAAGCCCTGCTGGGTGGCTGGCCACAGCCAAAGGGTCAGGGAACTGTCCTAAAAATGAGCTTCTAACAGGGAGCAAGACGGGTTGGTTGGTGCTCCATGCAGGTGGTTTGCTCCTCCGCACAGGGGCAGCTGGGGACATGGTGGGCTTTGGGGCTGGCACTTATCCCTGCTGCTCTACCCCATGGGGAAGGGCCAGGTGGCTCCAGGGGGAGTTCACCCCGGTGGGTGTCACTGCACTCCAGGGCTGCCAGGACCAGTGGATGCAAGCCCAGCATCCCATAAATTACTATGTTTGTGCTTCTTCTTCTTCTTTTACCCTACGCCTGTCCCAAGCATCTCCCCTTGCTGCCCCGCAAGTGCCAGATGCGGTGACCCAGTGCTGTGGTGGAGATTTGGGTACCAGCCAGCAGTGCTGGCCCTGTCCCAAGCAGGGCTGAGCTCCGTGCAACAGCAGCAGCTTTCCAAATCAGAGGGTGAGGGTGGGGAGTAAACAGTTAAAGTTTTTCAATCCACCTGTATATTTTCACAAGCCTTCAGATAGCAATCAAGAATGCAGGAAATGGTGTATTTAAGGGGTCTGAATTTGCCAAAACTGTGCCACAAGTCAAACTTTTAAAGCAAAGTTTATTTGTAAAGTTACAGAAGGCCAAAGTATCTCCTGTTAACGGGTAAGTCTCTTTAAAGCTACTCTCCCCCCCTTTTTTTTTTTCACTTCTACCTTTTAAAATGATTGGGTTTGGGAAGAGGGAGAGGATTCATGAAGAGGGGCTGGATTTTAATCTAATAAGCATTTTTTCCTTCTGGGCAAAGTGCTAGAGCTCATCAAGGCACAGATCAACACTGCTGCGTGCTGGGTTATAGAGGGGCCTTTGACATTTTCCTTGAATAATTTCAGCTTGTTCCAAGCTGTGCCAGGGACCTGACGAGCTCACAGATGCTGACGGGGCCTGGTGCCCGCTGGCCTGGCTGCATCCCCCCCCCATGCCCAGGAGGGCTTGGTCCCAGGCCCTGAGGCTGCACCTGGGGCTCAACCTCACCAAAACCAGCATCCGCCTCCTCCAGGACTGTAGCCTGGGCCAGCGGGGTGCTGCAGAGGTGAAAGCTCTTTGGTTATTAACACTGCACACCCCTGCATGGTAATTAGCATGCCGTCTGTGGGGGTCCTTGCTGTTGCCGTATGGACCCAGAGCCATCAAGTGTTTAAAGGCTCTGAGAGGGTGTTTTATTACCTCCTTATGCACAGCGTTGAAGTGACAGCTGCAGAGGCAGTAACTGTACTCCTAGAGCAAGGGTAAAAATTATTAAAAGTTCATTATATATAAAAAACATTAATCATGTTTTTATTTCTTGTGGTAGGTAGGAGCAGGGTAGCTTTTATTTGGCCACTTGTTGCTCATAGCTTCTTGGCATATAAAGCTCTCAGAGAGTGGTGGGGGCAGCATGAAGCCATACACGTCCTAAAACGAGGCACAGCCATGGTGACCTTCGAGGTGGCTGAACTGTGACCAGGCTGGGCTCGGCTGCCAGCTCTGCTGCAGGGCCAGGGCCCGGCATGAGGATGTGCAGCTCCTGTCCAGGTCGTGCACAGGCACTGCCATCCTCCTGCTGCAGCGCGGAGGCAGCCGAGGTCAGCAGCACCTCCTGCCTACGTGAGCTGTGGCAGGCAGGCACATGTGCGCTGCTCTCCTCCGCCTCCCGGCCTCAGTGGTGTGGTGCCGAGCAGCATGGCAGCGAGCTGCGGTAGCCGGGAGCCCTCGGCCCCAGCATGGCCAGGGAGCACAGGGGACCCCTGCCCTGCAATGCTCCCACCTCTGCTGTACCACTGCCGGCAGCGGCCCGCAGCCAGAATGGGCCTGTCCCTGCCTGCCGCCTGGGAGAAGCCCCGCGGGTGGGCACGGAGCCGATGTAGGCAGCCCCTGGATCAGCTGCACTCACACCGGCCCTGCCACCATGCAGGCTGTGGGGGCAGCGGCACCCCTGGCTGCTGACCGGTGCTGCTGGGTCTGTGCTGGAGCTGAGGCATGCTCGGGGTTTTGCAGGCCTTGCCTCTGCAACATGCACGAGGTTTGTTTGGGTTTATTCAAGTCGCTCGGCTCCCTCTCATCCCTCTGGGACAGATCGCTGATAAACGTGGAGCCCTGCAGGTGATCCCTGGGCTGCGCTGCGTGGCTCGGCCCAGCCGTGGAGCTGCCTGCGGCATCGCTGGCCCTGGGCACGGGGCGGCGGGAGCTGTGGGGCCGGCACCCACGCCATCGGTGGCCGTGATGGCAGCCCGCCACTGCAGACTGGGTGGCCCTTTCTTGGGCGGCGACTAATGACTGGTGTAATTGAGATGAGGCTTTAATGCACAGCAGCAGGTGAGCCGGCGGAGGGGAGGGGAAGAAAAGGAAGAGATAGGGAGCGGGGAGCGGGGAGCGCGGTGTGGCTCCCGGTGCAACGGCCGCCGACCAGCCAGCCCGGCTGGTTGAACCAGCCACCGGCCTGCACCGCGGCGCTGCGTTTTGGCACAAGCAGGGCTGGGTCCTCGCCTCGCCTTGCTGCTGCGTGCCCAGCATGGCACAGAGATGCCAAGTGTGGATCACACATACATAAAAAGGTTTTTTCTTATTTTCATGCAAGCAAAAGCACAAAGCCACCCCAAACCCATGAGGTGCCTCTCTCCTCCCTGTCGATGGTGCTCAGCAAGGCACACAGGTGCCTTTAAGACACTCTGGTTTCTCACAATGAAGGAAGAAAACAACAACAACAACAACAAAAAACACCTTTAAGAAAATTCTTCCAGCATTTTCCACACATTTCTTCTCCCCTGGCCCTGCAGCCCCTTTGGAGGATTATCTCCTCTGGTTCCAAAGCCACAAGAAAATATCTTTGTATTTTTAAATGAAACCTCAAAGTAAATAAAGGCAATGGTTTGCATGTGCATTCAACACACACCAGTGCTATTGCATGGGCAGGGGTAAAAAATCTGCCAGCACAGTTTTCTGTAGATATAAGATAGAAAGGTGGAGAACATTTTTTAAATGTTCTGAAAACATTCCATCATCTATAGGAATCAAAGCCCCATTGAAAGCTACAGAACCCCTCACATTCGAGGTTTTAATGAAAACCAAATTTTTCATGCCCTGTGTTTTTCTTTGCGAGGATTTCCAAGGGAATACAACTGAACCAGGGGGCTGGCTTGGGGAACTTGGCTAAAGTTTCTCATTGCCCAGTAGGGCTTTAGCTGTGTTATTTCTTTAATGGTTTAAAGATAATACGGCACTCATATTTTTGGACTTATCAAAGTGCTCTCTTGCCCTACCTGGATCAGTGCTCAGTTGCATTTTACTGAAAAATAGAAGATGAAGTGTGTGGGGGTGATGACCGGTGTGGGATGGGGGGGTGTGTGTCTCCGTGTATTCAGACAGGGACGAGTCCCAAGGCTGCTCTGACTGCTTCAGGGGCACAAAGGCCAAATGCTGGCCTTAGCATCAAGCTTGGCAGGAGCGATTGGGCACCAGGGGGCCGGCAAGCATTGGGCTTTCTTACCCTGGGGAAGGCATTTAACCTGTTGGAAATGGTCTGGCCCTGGTAGGCGTGGAAATCTCTGCACGCTCGCTATGCTTTTATTCCTTCTCTCCCCCCCCCAAAAAAAAAATCTGTGTGGAAAGCCAGTTGCTTTGGGTCAGCTGAAAGTTTTTTTTTGCTACTGTTAAGAAACTTCTCATTTCTACTTTTTCCCCTTTGCTTTGTCTACCTGCTCGTTGAAGTGAGGCGTCATGGTGCCGAGGATGCTGGTGCACGCAGCAGGGCTGCAGCCAATGCCTAGTGCTGGCCCCCCACCAGCACCACTGGCCCCCGCCGCTGTGCTGGGGGCGTGCAGGGGGCTGCAGGCGCCCACCCAGGTGGGATGGTTGGGGCTGGACCACACAGCTCCAAGCTGGCATGAAGGGGTGGGGGGGCGTGGGGAGCCCAAAAAGTGCCCGATGGGACAACAGGAGCGGCCTGGTGACCCCCGGGTTTCACAGGCATGTTTAATCCCCTCATTAACGTCCCCCATTAGAACAATTCATTCTTTCACTCTGGCTTAAACACCCAACTTTACTTTACAGCTCATTTCATTTATGACTGAGAAATGAAATTACTGTATCGATTTCATGGCAGACAGCAAAAAAAACCTGGGTGTTCCCAGCTGTAATAAACCCACTGGCTGCAAAGACAAACAGCAAAACCTGCCAAGGCGGGGACAGGGCTGCAGCTGCCCCCGGGGATGGCTCCGGGGCCGCTGGCCCTGCGGGCAGCCCTGCTCCGTGCCACCTCCAGCTCCCCTCCCCGCAGCCAAACCCAGTGCTGCCAAGGGCTTTTACACCCATCTTAAAGAATTAGATATATGTGTTCTCAGGGACCCAGGGGGCTTTGCAAGTCACTAGAATGGAAAGGAAATATGCTGCCTGGTAACACTAGTGTGAAATATTCCTCCTGGAGCTGAGCCAGAGTCTGGATGGGAGCTGGAGAAGGGCTGGAGCGGTGAGTGGTGGTGGGGAGCCTGACCTGGTCCTTGGCTGCTCAGCACTGAACGCACAGAGCCAGGATTTGTTTTATGCAGCTCAAAAAGGCCATTGGCATTTCCTCACTCCTCCTGTCTTGCTGGGTCATAGGCATTGCTGTGCTGTGTGCGGGAGCTTGGGGCAGCAGCCCTGTGATCCCACCGCTCTCCACCTGAGCATCTCTGGTCTGGAGCAGGGAAGCGATGCGCCTAGACAGCTCCCAAAGGCCGGATCCTGCCCTCTCAGTGCAGTGCATCCCTGGTGGAGCAGCACATCCCTGCGAGGAGCTGAGCAGACGGGTGAACCTGAGCAAGGCTGGCGGGAGGTGGCGGGAGGTGGCGGGAGGTGGTGGGTGCCGCCGGGCGCGCGTCCCCCGCCACGCGGACATGCCCCGTCACGCGTGTGCGCCCTGCCCACGCAGGCAGGTGCATGCCCACAGGCATTCACCTGGAGGCTGCGTCAAAACGGCGCCGTGTGCGCGCGCACACACACACACACACACACACACACACACACGCTCCTGCAACCTCGTCGCCTGTGCTCACCTTGGCTGTCCTAATTAAAGCCTGGTATCACCCCATCTAACGCGACTGCAGGGTTAATGAGTCCTTGGTCTCCGTTTGAAGTCGAGCTGCTTTCATTGCCTGGTGTCTGATGGCGGTGGGAGGCGCTCGATGCAGCGAGCCAGCATCCCAGAGCCGTGTCACTGCCATCACTTTCAGACTCTGTAGGCTAAGCCAAGAATAGATATTTGCAGCGTAAGAGTGCATTTTAATTTAGACTCCTCTGATCTCCCAGCCCAACCCAACCTCTCTACACAAGAAAACACCTTCCCTGCATCTCACCCTGCTACTGTCAGGGAATTAACAGTTATACAGTTGATTTTATTTGCATGACTTAAATAAAAAGTAGTATCTGTGATTAAGTTACAGCTCTCGTGCAGAACGGCACATTGTGTGCTTCAGGGGAATTTCAAGATGTGGTTTCTGTGCTTTGTGTGGCTGCCACACAAGCGGTGCTTGCTCCTACGCAGGCTGCTGGGCGCAGCCACCAAGCACCAGCCTGCGGGTTCAGGCTGCCAGCGGGATGCGTGCCCCAGTGACACGGCCCTGTGTTGGCAGCATCCCTGCGGGGTGGGAGGGATTCAAGGAGGCTGACGGGGATCCAGGGACCCGGGTTTAAATTAGGCACTGGGAAAGACGCTGGCCTTGTCTCCCCTCACCCAGAGAGGTTGTGGCAGCCCCAGCCCTGGGGGTGTTCAAGGCCAGGTTAGATGAGGCCCTGAGCAACCTGGTCTGGTGGGTGGCAACCCTGCAGGAGGGTTTGGAACTGAATGATCTTTAAGGCCCCTTCCAACCCAAGCCATTCTATGATATGATGGGGAGCCACGAGCATAAGGATGGGGGCAGTTTTACATACTGTGATGCCTTCTCCTTCTTCTCTCTATGCTGTCTGGGCTGTCCCGACCAGGAACAAGCAGGCATCAGGTAAAGCAGGAGTCATGGCATGGCCAAACAGTGGGGATTTGTTGTTAGAGTCCTATTTATAGGAAAACACAGACGGTTGCGGTTTTTTGTTGTTTTTATTTGAAATAGAGAGTCTGCAGTATATGGGTTGATTCAGGACTGCATTTAGCTGAACAAGTTCTGGTTGGGGTGTGGGGGCTGGATGGCGGCTTCAGAACTGACCAAGTCTGGGGAGAGACAGCTCAGCAGAGGGGTTAGTGGACCTGAAAAATGAAACATCCTGGCTCCAGCTGAGCAAAACAACTCTTGTTGCTCAGTGCAAAGTTTTTATGGGGTTGTTTTTGTATTTCACCAATCTTGAGAACTTCTGAGTGATCAGGAATGAGGGATTGTTTTTTTCTCGTATTTTTATTGTTTGGGCAGTGACCAGCCAGCCCCCTCTTGCTCTTCTCCCAGCTCCCATCTTCGCCAAGCCTCCTAACAGCCAGCACCGCGGCAGCAGCCAGACGAGGCTTGCTGCCAGCAGGTCCTGGCGTGGCTGCATTTTGCCCTTTATGGCCTTGGTTTAGCAGCTCCTGACTTTTCCAAGTAGATGGCAAAGGCACTGGCTGCCTCTGAGAGATGCTGAGCATCAGCACTGTACTGGCAGGGGGGTGAGTAGTGGCACATGTGTGCAAGTGGGGCAGCACATGGGCAGGGCTGCAGCTGCAGCTCTGTTTTGGGGAGGGAGTGAATGCTGGACTGTCGTGGCAGGAGCTGCCTCGTGGTTTGAAGAGCCTGTGAGAAGTGAAGGGCTCACATGTGTGTCTGTCTGGGAACCAAACAGAGAGAGAAAAAAAAACAAACACACAAACAAATAAAACAAAACAAAACAACAACAACAACAGAACAAAAAATCAATAAAAACAGCCCATACATATAAAATACATGTATAAATATGTATCTCCCCCAAAGCATGAAGTCCCACTGAGTAAATAGAAGCGAATGATGTGTAACCTAACATTTTCCCAGACACCCTAATGAATTTTCCATGTTTTCTACCATTTAGCTTCTAAATAGGCCATATTCAAGAAGAACACCAGCAGCCCCCATCCACTGCAGCAGGATTATCCGCCTGCAGATGCAGACAGAAGCTGTGACAGAGCAGGAGCATTCAGCAGGGTTTGACATTCAGGGTTCTGGGGCTGCAGACAGGGCAATGGGCACCTCACACGAGTACCTGGCCCCACTGTTTTGGAGGGGCAGGACTGTGTCCTCATGGTGCTGCCCACCGGCAGCTCGCTAATGCTGGGATGAGGGAAAGGCAAGGTCCCACGGCCTTGTAAGCGTTGCACCAAGGCAAGCTCCATCCCACGTGCCCTGGGTAGCCTATAAACCTTTTGGCAGTGCAAAGATTATTTCTAAGATGGGCAGTTTGGAGACAAAACTGTTATTAAAAGAGAGACTGGGTTTAGAGTTTGGTCTGGAAAGAGACTACAATAAAATTTTGGTGTAACTGAGACTTTTGTTAGCTTTGTTCTCAAAGGAAATGTTCTTCATTTTTCTTACGATTTTTTTTAGCACAAACTCTGCTCAGTTCAATATCTGAACGTTCAAAACCAAAGCCTCAGTGATGTGTGTCCTGTGTCATCCCCCATCCTCCCCCGTCTTAATTTGTGAAAGAAAAATCACAAATGTTTAAAAAAATTTAAAAATGTTTATGCTGCAGCTGCTGCACGGCACCACGCTCTGCCCCGGTGCTCAGCCGACCCCTTCACCAGCAGCAGCCGCGGGGCGCTCAGCTCGGCCAGACCCCACTGCAGCTTCTGTGGGCGCAGCCTTCCCTGTGAAGTCACTATGGTGGTGAAAAACCTGGGCAAGATGCGGCCCCAGCATCTGCAGCTCTCTGAATCCTGTGCTTGGTAGGTGGCCTGTATAAAAATAACGCCCATCTGGCCTTCAGGTGTTGGGTAAGTTTAACATCGCCAGCTCTCGGAGCTGCATGTGCCTCCGGTCCGTGTTTCAGCTGCTGCTGTGTCCTCCCTGTGCTGGGTGAGCCCAGCAGCGTCTGGAAGGGGAGCCCTGGCCCTGGACAGCCACCGGCTCTGTTCTGCCTGTTCTGCCCTCCCAAAGCCTTTTTCAACAGGTGCCCCAGTGAGCACTGGGGTGTGCGGCAGCATTCTCCGACAAAGCCCCACCCATTTATTGTGCTTTTGTCTGGGTTTTTCCTTTTTTCCCTTTCTTTTCTTCCCTTACAAGGACCGCTGCGGGCTGCACTTACGGAGCTGTTTGCCGAGGGGCAGCAGGGCTCTGCCCCAGCCCGCAGGATGCACGAGGTGCCGGCTTTACCCTGCAGTGCCGCTGCTGCCACCCTTGCTGGACATCCCCGTGCTCGGCTCGTGGCCAGTGCCTGGGCTGCATTTGTCTCATCTTGGCTCCTCCGGGCTTCCAGGCAGACAGCGCGCTGGCATCCGACACTGTTGTGGGGCTGTGCTCTTTGCTTTTCCTCTGTCAGTGGGGTCCTGGAGGTGAGTGGTAAGAGACAAGGGTTTAGGGCTTGGGCTGCGTGGGAGCTGGGTGCGGTGTGGGCTTTGTGCCGGAGCTTTCATGTGCTGGCAATGACCGACAGGGAGGGGCGCAGGGCAGGGGCCCAGGCCCGTGGAGAACAGGGACAAGGGGCTGAAGTCCTTAGCGTGGTGACAGGACCGGGTCCTGGGAGATATTTAAACTTTGCTGGGAATGAAACGCCTGCCAAGCTCTCCAGGTCAGGGCCCAGTCTGGTCTTGCAGAAGGCTGCAGGAGTCTTTTTTATGGATTTCAGGAGAGTCGAAAGCTGGCCAGAGCCTGTGGGCATGTGCCTGAGTTGTGAGGCACCCAGGGCCGCTCACTGCGCCCGCTCTGGCCAAACTGCGGCCGTGGCCGCCAGCCCAGGCAGCGGCCCTGGGGTGCTGGGCCAGGGGCCGGGCCCTTCCCAGCGGAATGCAGCACCTGGGACCTGCAGAGCTGCGGGCAAGGAGTCAGCAGGCAGGAGGCACGGGGGGACTTGTAACCGTACGTTTATTATTCCACATGGAAAGTCATTAAAATGATTACACGAAGGCCTGACAATATAATCATGTACATTGGATAAGAACATCGACACCGATAATAGAAAAGCAGAACTGACCACTGTGCTGTGGCTTCGTACCAACTCTGTCCCACCCGTTCACAAGCCTGGCCAACAAAAAGGAGCCCGACTGCTCTCACGGAAGCTGGCACGGCAGAGATGTCAGCAGCCAGAGCTTCTTCAAACGACTTCAACAGGAGCAGACCCTCCCCGTCCTCTCCCTCCCTCCCCACCTCCCCCCCACCCCAGTGACAAGTGCTACAGGTTAAAAAGATGGGCTACATGTTAAATATAGGGCATTACCTTCAAGTAGGGCTGGTATATTACACAAATAACCACATTATTTGGTATCACTAGCATTTTTTTTAATGTCCATTGTAAGACACCATTAAAAAAACCAACAACTTTAGCCTTCTTTATCTACAAATGTCTCTGTTCTCAACGCCTTAGTTGGTTGTTGTCATTTTACCCTGCACATACAAGTATTAGAAGCATTATTAAGAATCGGATCCTTCAACACATTTAAGAATTATATTATTATAACAAATAAGACCAAAAATTAGATTTTATAGTTAAATATTCTTTGAGCCAGACAAAGGGGTTTTACTGTACAAGCAATTGTGCATTTTTTTAAAAAAGCAAATTATAGTGCAAAGCAAAAAACATTGGCCTGTTTTGTGACCATTTGCATACAATAGAGGTGCATATATTTACACCTTCATATGACAATATGTCATAAAAATAACATTGTTGCCATTTTAAAAAATTCATTATGAACAGTCTTAAATTAACCTAGTACTACGAATGCCTTGTTTTCTTTGTGCTTTCAATCAGTGGCGTGGTTGGATGATAAACATAAATGCATCAAAACACAGGCTGCTGCTGCGGTCCAGTTTCTACAGCTGGCAAGCACCGGAGAGGTGCTCCCTGTTGCTAAGGAAGTAAATGTTGCAGTTTTGCTGGGGTAGAGCTTTTAAAATTTTCTATTTTAAAAAGTTGTTCCTCTAGTTGCTTGTTTAACTCGTGAGTGGTCATCGCAGCTTTCCAACTAAGCCAGGATGTCTTGCTCCAGTCGTTATGTGGTAGTGCAATTACAATACTCTGTATCTCGACTGACTGCTGACAAGCTACAACTGAGATTTGGTGATAGGTATAATGGCATAAAATAGAAGGAACTGGGAGGTCAGCTGGAAGGTTTAAATTTTCCTACATGTGGAAAAAATATGACCTGGTGCAGGCTACTGGTAGCAGTGGAGTCTGGGGGCTGTCCTGTGCCCGTGCTGCAGGGCGGTGGGGTGCAGCTCACCCCCCAACGCTCCTAGGATCCTGCCCACGCGCCACCAGCCCTGCAGCACGGGGAGCCCAGAACCCAGCCCCAGTTTGCACACCAGCAGAAAGCCTGGCCAGCCGGTGGAAGGCGGCTTAACCCTGCGGCGTGCGTTGGGGCCAGGCCACCAGCTCGGCCTGGGGGAAGCACCGCCACCTCTCCAGCTGCCTGCTGCCACCTGGTGCGGTCTCATTCAGGTCACAGCCTCGTTGGTACCAGCTATGGGGCTGTGTCTGCACGGTGCCTGAGGGACCTGGTTCCTCCAGATGCCACACAATCCAACCAGCTAACAGTGCACCAGTGGTAGCTTTAAGGGCCTGCTCTTCAGCTTATTCATCTACAGCAAGATATCAGCGCTCTATGTCACTTGGGAGAACGGAAAGGAGGGTAAGGGGTTGGAAAACGTCAGGTAACATTGCTTCACAATCTTCCCGCCACCAAAGGGACTGCGTAGAAACTGTTCCTTTCTCCAAATCTCAGTTAGAGCGTTCAGCATGAACTGACAAGTGTAAGTTGTTTCTAAATAGAAAAAAGTCATCATGTGTCAATCCACTCTGGGTGAAAACATGGGAAAGAATCATAACAGAAATATGATGCTTTTGCCACCAGCTGCATGTATAGCCACTCAGAGAGAATGAAAGGAAGACCCAGAGACCAGTGGCAGGGTCATGCCAAAGGTTTCTGAGTCACTCTGCAGGTAACACGCTTGCTTGGAAGTGCATCTCACACACCTTGGATTGTCCTGAACACTGCCTTCGCTTCAGACACCATCACTGAGATTTGCTAAAGAGGGGCAAAGAATTGAATGGTGAGGTCAGGACAAAAGAGCAAACACAACAAAACACATCTCATAAAAAGTACATCTCATATGTAAACATACAGGAAAGGGGAGGGTCTGTCAGGCACAGAATCAGCCACGTTACTGTTTTAAAAATGACGACAATGACAAAAATGAACAATACAACCTCTGTCGTCAACAAAGAATAATAATAATCACATCACAGCTCTTGTTCACATGGCTGATGCCGTCTGACCCACGAGGAATGCGCAGCCTCCGTGCATTCCCGAGAACCCACGGCTGTGCTGTAAACCAGACTCTCACGTGCGGCATGTGGCTCTGGCATCGTCCCACGGATCTTTGGTAGTCAGGAGCCTTAAACTGGTGGGGAGGGACTGAGAGGAGACAAAGGTTTTTTTCGTTTTTTTTTTTCTTTTTTTTTTTTTTTCAGTTCAGTCTTTCTGCACTGGCAGAGAGATGGTTCGGATGATTTCCTGGTCCTTTCTCTTCTCTAAAACGTTTTGCAGAAGGACAAGGTTTTCTTAACTTTTGAATGCTTTGTGTGGGGATGGGGATGAGAGTGAGATGACTGAGAAGTGTTCTGCAATAAACAAATATCTGATTCCACACATCTTTTTTCTTTCCTATGTACAATCCACATATTAAAAACAAATGAAAGGAACCACATCAAGCGACAAATTCAAGCTTTGTGGACGCTTATCTTGAAATGTAACATAGGTCTTGGTTTATCTTCGCTTGACGTTTGCCCTGCTTCCATGTAGAGGATCCTGGTTTGCTTTTGGTTTGGGAGACTTTGGTTTACCTTTTCCCTAGGTCTCATTTTGCTGCATTCACTACCAAAAGGAGTAACATGATGGTGGAAAATTAAGTTAAAGTGGTGGGTGCCCAGCTGTGTTCCTCCTAGTAGGGTCTCCAGACCGACTCATCCATCCTCCCTGTAGTTGTCATGGTGGTCGGTGAGTTACTGTGGCTCCCGTCTGCATCGACGCCGTCATTCTGATTGCCCAGGTTGGGATTCATTAAGTTGTTCCCCGCTGAAGCACTTGTACAAGACGAGAGCATGCGGGTGGGCGAGCGCTCGCCACCTGCCACCATGGAGAACTGGTAAGAGCCCGAAGATGTGCCGTAGTACAAGTGGTAGGGAGAGGGGTTGGCCTGGAAGGGTCCGCTTTGGTTCTGCGTGGAGCCGGGGTAAGGGGGCGGCAGGTAGGTGTGGTGAAAGCGCGTGGTGGTGGGCATGCTGGTCATGCTGATGCCCCCAATGCCCGTCGCAGAGGGCGTTGCGGTGTAGGGGAAGGCAGCGGACATGGCGCCGGGGTAATGCATCCGTGGGTCGGAGAACCTGGTCTCGGTGAGGGCTGGCAGCGTCGGGAAGGAGCGGTCAAACTGCCGGGGGTCTGAGAAGGGGCTCAGGTCTGATGTGCCTGCGGGGTTGGGAGAAGAAAGCGGGTGGTTAGAGCACTCTCCTGGTGGCTTGTAGAGTTTGCCCTGTGTCCTGGGTCATCCCCTGCCCAAGGAATAAAAGTCAGAGGGAAAAACATCTCTAAGATCTGCTGGGGAAGAGAGCTGGGAAACTTAAATACAAAAATCCTAAAACCATTTTGTTTAATTTGTTCCCATTTCCTGTCCTAAAATTTGTTGTTTCCTATCCAAGAAGGGACACAATTAAGCTGACTTCTCTAGGGGTCTATTCGTCTCTGGCAGATTAAAAAAAAACACCCCATAAACATAGAAAAAAATGTTTAGCCATTACATCAGCTGTGTAGTAAATAAATGGATGCAGGCCCCAGACGGCTGGTCCCTGAGATAGTCGGTGGTGTATATACACGCACACACGGAGACAGAGAGGAAAAGCTGGAGTCCAGACCAGGCTGCTAAGCCTTCCTGTGGGTGGCCTGTTCGTGCTGATACCATCAGGGGATGGAGCTGATAAACACACAGCTGAAAACTCCCAAGCTAGGAGCCACACAACCCCTCTGCTTGCTTTTCTCTGTGTATTTTTCTCCTTCCAAGAGGATAAAGAGAGTGAGAAATTCAGGCTTTCCTCTACTGGGGGAAGGGATGCTTGGGTCAGTGTGGTGGGGATGTTACCCAGCTCCCACAGATGATGGAGCCCCTGTGCTTTTCCTTAGGGGTATAAATGTCAAGTGGGTTGCAGCCAGCTTTTATCTGGACAGGACCTCTGCCTGGTGCTGTTGGGTCCTGTCCTCTGTGGGAAGCAAAGAGAAATGAGCTGTGCTCTCCCAGCAGAGATGCAAAACCCCTGTCCTCTGGACCTCAGTAGCTCACGTTAAGCTCTGGCGCTAGTTATGAAGGAAGGCATGGCTATAAATGGCTACTACTGTGCCTTTCTCAGCCTTTTAACACCACCCATAAAACAAAAATCTCTAGAAAGAACAGTTCCAGTCCAAAGTTCTTGGCTGACGTACTGTGCTCAGAGCTCTTGGCTGGCTGGAGGTGGCTTTCTCTTTACTGCTAAGACTATTTTCCCTCGTTAAAGGCAGGGATGTTGCACCTTTCTGCTTTGGTAGCAGGATGTCATCTGGTCTCAGAGACTTTTCTGCAGGCCCTCCTCTTCCCCACACTCTGCAGGATGAGACACACTGCTCCAAAGCAGGGGGAAAATTCTGCTGTGCCAGACTCTGCAGCACATGAGAATATTTATGATGCTCAGAGCTAACACATAAAAGCTTGCCTAGCTCTAAAGAGCAAACCTAGCCAGAAAGGCTATTAGGTGTTGGTTGTCTGTCTCATAAGGCTGGGTTTTGAATCAACTCCGAACAAGAAAATGTGTGAGATGAATATGATAGAAGCACTTGTTATTTTTACATAAGTGTGTGTATATACAGAGACACACAGAGATATATGATTGCATATTAGCTGTGTATGGATAGGGATGTGTATTATATATATATTTATTATGCCAAAGCATTTTAAAATTCTCAGGGCTGGTGTACCAGTCCCTGCAGCATTTCCCCAGGAAAAAAAAAAAAACACCTGAGCTAATCCCTTCTAGCTAACTAGTGGCAAGGACATGCTCTGGAGGAGCAGACAGGGAGGGGATCTGACCTGAAGCCCCTTTCTGGTCCAGGTGAGTCCTGCAGCAGGGGAGCAGTGGAGGGGAGGCGCCACCCTCCCCTCCAGCCGTTTGCGGGCGATCGGCAGCGCCTGCCTTCCCACGCAGGCTCCATGGAGGAGAAAGGCAGGGGAGCACCTGGTTTGTGAATGTGGCTGCGGCTTTGGTGTGAGATAAGAGAGGAGCAGCTCAAAGCTGTCATGAACCGCACGCACACACCCGCGGCTCCATCCATCCTGGGTGCTATGTGGAGGGGTAGCATGCTTGGGCTGGCTGGAAAAGAGCTACACTGCGGAAAACGCTCAGAGCTGAGCAAACCAACCTTATTTCACATCTCAGCTTGCCAGCAGAACACTCTGCCCCATCCCAAAGCCATGCTACTGCAAAAGTGGCACCAGCACTGCTGTCAGGTGCTGCGAGGTGAGGTTTGAAGAGTTGCTGCAAGAAGCAATTTGAGCAGAGCCCTGAGCTTCAGCAAGAATAGGGTAGGACCACAGAACAAAAATCCCAGCTGAATTTGGGAAAGACTCAAAAAAGACGATCTTCTGAATACCTCCTTACAAGCATGCAGCCTGGTCACTGCAGGAAAAGGGCAAGACTGTTTAGCTACACACACAGAGACAGCAGGCTCCAAATTCACCATCCCCAGCCCCAAAACCCCAGGGTGCTGCTCAGCACCTTCCCCAGAGCAGCGGACGATGTCGAGTGATCAGACTGTGCTCCTTTGTTAGCTTTAATGTGCCCTTATATAATAGTCCAGAAAAATGTAAATTGAAATAAAACACAAATGCTCAGGGCACATTTCCCTTTTCCTCTGTAACATGCTCAAAGGGTTTTTTTTAAAGGCTATGTTTTATTGGACTGAATGTGCAACATTTGGCAATTGGTATTTGCTACTAATTTAGACGCAAGCTTCTGAGAGCGATAATTGCAGGCTGCATGCATAGAGAGCAAAGCACAGCGATACCAGCAGGCTAGAAACTCTCCAGCTATGGCCTGAGCACAGCGGCAGGCAGCGGGTGAGCTCTGCGGGTGCCGGGCTTTGGACTCGGCTCCTCGGCAGCTCGCCTCCCCCCAGCCCCGCGTGCTGCAGATGTGAGGCACCCGCACAGCACCGCTGGGCTGCGCTTTCATCTCCACCGGGCCTTGGGCTTGAAGGCTCTCCCAGAACAAAGCTCCGGTCTTCCCCCACCAATCCGAGGCTAAAACAAACCAACAAAAACCAACCCCAACCCCACTTGTCTATTCTGTTCCCACGCCGTTCGGGGGGCTCTGGCCGTCCCTGTTAAAGTCAGGCAGCGGTAACCGGCCGCCAGCCCCGTTCCTGCGCCGCCGGGAGCACGCGGGGATGGATGCTCCCGTCCCGTCCCGTCCCGTCCCGTCCCGTCCCGTCCCGTCCCCGGGGGAGCCCGGCCGGGCCCGTCTCGCCTCCAGCAGGGGGCAGCGGCCCCGAGCCGGCGGCGGGAGGCGCCAGCAGAGGGAGCCGCGGCCGCGCCGGGCTCGCCGCCGCCCGGGCGCTGGGGGGGGGGAGCCCCGGCGGGGCCGGGCGGCGGGTGCCGAGCTCCGTCCCCGGGCCCTGGCGGCGGGGAGCTCGGCTCCGCCCGGCTCCGCCCGGCTCCGGGCCTCCTGCCCCGGGTCCGAGGAGGGCCGCGCTGCGGAAGGACAGCGGGGGGCTCTGGGACAGCCCCGGCGAGGCCAGGGAAAAACGTTGCCCTGAATCCCCGCCGCAACCACCCAGCTCGGCAACAAAGCAGCCCTCTGTTAGGCTCAGCCAGCTCCCGAGCGGCAGTCCGGAGCGAGCGAGGCACTAAGCAGATGCCCGGGGAGCCGGTGAAGTTGCACCTTTGGGCCCCGCGCTCCCTTTGAGGTCACAGCCGGCAGCGCACTCGAAAATCGCATCTCGCTGCCTCCTTCGCAGCGCTTCGCCAGCACAATCTGCGTGGTAGCGCTGCCTCGGAGGATTTACTACGGTTTGCCTTGCTTGTTCGCCGTCCAACCCCCATTTGCTTTTTTGGACCCTGGCAATCTGAGCTTGAGTATTTCGGTTGTCCAGTTGCCAATCAAAATATTTGAAGGAAATGTTTATTTTCTTCTCGAAATCACACCAGCTGCTGCACTAACTGAATAAGCCCATTTAGCTGTAAGAATTTAACCATTGTAAGAGTGAATTGAGCCCCCCCAACTACTCCAAAATCTGACCCAATCTATCAGCGGAAATGTCAATGTTTTGGATAGGAGTTTGGGGAAGTGTGGAATGTGTATTAAATAAAAGCCATGTAAAGGTCAGAGCCCTGATTAGTAATGCCACTGTCTCCTTGTTAGGGCCGTGCTGCCCAGGGGACCCCGAGGCCGGGACACACCCCAGCACTTAATTGTGCAGCTGCAATCTGCACTTTTTGAGGACCCCCACACCCCCTTGTGCACCCTCTTGCAGAGTCAGATAGAAATAGACTTTCAAAGCTGCTCAGCCTCTTTCCAGATAAAACAACTGTGCTCAAGTGACACAGGAGCTTTATTTTCACCTCAGAGGCGATACGGGCCTTTTCTTGGCTGAACAGCAGGGAGAAAAAGGCAAAGCTGCATCTGAGCGCCTGGGCGATGGGAGCAGAGCTCGGCAGGTTCATGGCGGAGCTGCGCAGGGCGGTGCAGGCTGGCAGCGAGCGTGGAGGTGGGGAGGCTGGCTTGGAGACCACAGAGTGGGTCTGGGTGTGTTCAGCCTCCTCCCTTAAGACCTTCCTAGGTTTAGGAGCTCTCTTGGATGGGCTGAAATGGGTTCCTGTGCCCATGCTGGGTCAGGACTGGTGGGTCTGCTCAGAGTCCCCAGAAACCCTCGTGGAGCCGAGGCAATGCACCCTGCAAGTGGTTTTAGAGACCAGCGGCACCAAAGTGCGTACAGCCCATCGGATCAGTGAGGGCTTCCACTGCCTCTTAACCCAGAAAATGTGTGTTCTGTCTGGAGAAGGGCAAGAAAAGCTACGTCAGGACCTCTTTAGTGCCACATCATGGAAAGAGCTCCAAGGGACAACTAAATGACAAAGCTCACCCAGGGCACGTGCACAGAGCACATCACTGAGGCCCAATGTACAGCTGAACGAGAAGATCATCAGATTAGCTGGGGATGTGCAGTGATGCGTGGAACCTGAGCAATTCCACATCAACCCAGATACTACTCTCTACATCCCCATTTTAGAGATGTGGAGAACATGCAGTGGCTTATTCAGTAAGTCAGCAATAAACCTAAGCTTGTGTGTAAACTATACAAAACACACAAATACATATAGCATGTGGAACACAGAGAGAATAAAGGAAATTTAAAAGGAACTCGATAGTACAGAACTCTCTATGTATATAGAATATATAAATATCTGCAGCCTGGCCATATATCACCGTTTTATTTATATACATATACGTGCCTTGCAAAATTGTCATGAAAAATCTACCCCGGGGGAAAGAAACCTCCTTTCCTGTCTTATGCCATGATGATTGACAACAATGTAAACACTAATGATACTTTATGCTTATGTATATAATATGCATGCATATGCAAGACGGAGTGGGGACAGAAATTCTCTCTCTGTATATACCTTCTGCTATTCTTTCTCTACTAGTTTCTGTGATGCTTGGACCTCTAAGTTGTTTTCGGCATTTTTCTGACCTCTCTTCCTCTCTGCTTCCTTCCCCTGATCATAGCGGCTCCATCTGGGAGCATGAAGAGGCAGGTGGCCAAAGACGAAGAGAATCTGCTCTGTAAGGGAAGGTGCACAAGATGCATTCAATCTCTGAAGACCCAGCTCATCTCTAGAAAAGGCGCTGCTCTCCTCCCCACCCACGCACGCAGGCACGCTCTCACGCCTCTGTCACATATGTGAACAAGTTCATTCGTTTCACAGTCAGAGATAACTAAAAAAGAAACAGCCCCTTCCTCCTGCCCCACGAAAAATAGAGCAACATTTATTTTGGGGGAGGGGGAAGGTGTTGAAAAAAAATGAGGGTGTGAACAGCATCCGTTGTTACACACCCATGGAGCAATTGTTCTGTATCTGATATAACCGGCTCACGAACTGGGTGCTAGTACTTCCTCTGCAGAGCCTGAAAAAAAAACCCAAACCAAAACACAACAACACACATGTCGCTTATCACAGCATCGCCAAGCACCACCTCAAGATCGCCGAGCACGTTTGCTACTCAGTTTTCTCATTCTCTTCAAATACAGTGTGCTGCTGTGCAGACAGACCCAGCCCCCAAACCTACCGCAGGAGCATCACAAACCAGCCAACGATGCTCTCCTCGGTCCTCCCCTGGCACTTCCAGTTGGGCCCCAAATACGCTGGGCAGCAGCCCCCAGGCTCTGCAGGAGAGCAGGGCTGGAGGCAGGGCTGCCCCGGGTGCTCCTGGCTCACTGACCCCCACACCGCATCGCAGCCTCCTCGGCAAAGCCTTCAAGGTCCATGCTTTTACCCTGTCCCAGACATTCCTTGCACCCATCCTGCCCTTCTGGGGAGGACCCCACTTCTAACGCTTCAGGGCCAGTTCAGCCCCATCTCCTGTGCCAGCACTGTCCTTCATAGCTTACATTAGCTCTTCTCCCTCCCTGATGTTTATGCCCTGGATGTATTTACACAGAGCAATCAGCTCCGTTCCCAGCCTGCCTTTTGCTAGACTAAACAAGCCACGCTCTTCCAGCTTCCCCTCCCACCAGGCCCCTCACTTCTCCTCACCATCCCCGAGCCCGGCTCTGCCCCACGCCCTGCCCGGCACGCGCTGCCTCAGCCTCAGTCCCCGCTGCTGGGTCCCGCACGGACGAGGAGCGAGCTAACGGTGCTAACTGCGCGGGTGGGCGGGCTGCACAGGGAGCGCTGCCTTACTGCAGGCACTGCCTCCGGCCTGCCCGCGCTTTGCTCTTTACCTGTATTCAAAGGGTATTAAAAAAATTAACAAGCCCTGACTACATAAAAGGAAGTAGCTGAATTTACAACCCAGCCTGCAGCTAGACCACCTTGCCTGCTGAGCAGGTTCGGGCCAGGCCGGCCTGCCATGGGAAACCCACTGCAGCTCGGCAGCGGTGGGCGAGAGGCGCCCGGGTGCCCGCCCTGCTCCACCGCTCCCGCGCCGCAGCCCAGCCGGGTGCTGCCCCTGCGGGGCTCGGTGCAGCCTGAACCCCTGCTGGAGGCAGGGCAGCTGCCCTGGAGCCCAGGGCAAGGCCGGCTGGTCCTGCTGCACACCTGCCTTCCATTTCCACCAGCAGCACCTCAGCTCCGGACCAGTGCTGGCCTGTGTTTCATCTTTGACCATTACCTGACAAATTCATTTAAGGAATAGCCATTGCACAGCGGGCAAATGCAATTGAGAGGAGGAGAAAAGCAGTTTGAAGACAGGCACAGAAGCATTCAGAGGCTGAGAGGAGGCAGGAAACCCATCTTAAGCATGTTCCTTCCTTTGAGGCTGAAGCTGAATCCCACAATATGTTTTCTTCCCACTAATGCTTGCCTAGCTTCCTTTGGAAACAATTTAGCCTCTGCCCATGGTAGAATGTTTTTATCCATTAAGAAACGGATATTTTAAAGAAACCATAAGTCGATCTGGACAGGGATTAGGAAGCAGCAATTCAGGGTATTTGCTGGGCCCATAATTCAGGACTTAACCTCAGAGCAGCCACGTTGCATTTCGGAAACAATAGGGCACTTGCTGCCTATGCCAAGAGGCTTCTTAAAAGAAATATAATACTTCTAAAATGTATATTTAAAAAGAAAAGGAGAGAGAGAGATTTTATTTTAAATGCATATGGTGAAGCATTCTGCTGATGACTGGCCTATGTTAAAAACGTTGCACTGGCTTTAAGTAATGGATTGCAAATGAAACTGGTTAAAGCTGAGCTGTTTCCAGATCAGGAGATCTGAAAGCTCTTCACCAGCACAATGTCTCCAAAACCGTTTAGCAGACACTAAGGCTGGGAGAAGCAAAAGGATGCAGCGTTTACTGTTCTCCCTGTGAAGTCAAGGGAATTTGGTTTTGCTGGAGCAATATGAAGAGTGTGCAAGGGGATGTTAAGTGCATTAATCAAAACAGCTTGCTCTGTTACTGAGTAGATCAAATTTAAAATCACTTTGCAATTGTCCTCATGTACACAAGGCCCCTACATGTTGCTGGACAATGCACACAATTGCTTTTGAGTGATTGAAGATGTTTCCACCGCAAAGCTAGAACACAGGAGCCGGCTGCGTGGGCGGTCCTCCTCTGTTGCAATGGGAATAAAACGGTTCAGCATGAACCACTGCTGAAACATGGGCAAGGATGAAGCATCGCGCAGAGAATAGGGGGCTGCTGGGAGCATCTCGGCTCTCCCCAGGAGGATGTGTGCCTGTCACCGTCCCACTTCCCCAGAGCAAGGAGGCCCTGAGAAGCAGCCAAAAGCGCACAGAAGCAAGTTTCTTTAACATCTTGCTTCACTTTTGAGAGCTCCTTGATTTTTTTTTTTAAACTAGAAGACAAAACTCACAATGAAGTAAGCACGCAAGGCTCTGGCATCGTGTGCCCCATAATAAGGAACCATTTCAAGCCATCCTAATGACAGCTTGGTGTCTCGCTGCAGAGATGGGAGAGCTGGGATTTCAAAACCTCACATTTTCCAGACCTCACTGGAGAAGTATTGGGCCAAATCCTCAATGGAGACAAATGGCTCTGCTCTGCTGCAGCCAGGAAAGGAGTGCCAGCTGATGCTGGGTGTGGGTATGCCTGTCCCACCTGCCCATTCTCACCACAGCTGCGCTCAGATCACTCATTTTCTCTTCCAGAACAGTGGAAATGGCTATCAAATCTGGCATGTGCAAGGCTGAAAACGTCTGTCCCATTTGCAGACAGGCATGGGAAGATACTGATTCTCTGCTCATCTGCAAGGGGTAAGGTGAGACTAGAGCCACTGCAGTAAAATCTCCCTGGGCAGTGGGAAACCAGTGCAAGAGCAGAATCTCACCCGCTCGGCTGGAGCAGAGCACACTCTCCTCCTGTGCTTCCTGGCATGCGCTTCAGAAACGATTGGTTTTCTCTTACCAGGAGGTTTTTGGTTTGAGACCATTTAACCTCAGGATGATCATTTTACATGGGGGCTATTTATAACCTCCAGGCGCTGCTTTACTGAAATTCTTGCAAATGGCTGAGGGCCAGATTCCTCATTTACACCACTGTCCTTGCTGTGATCTCCACTGTGGCCAAATGGCCTTCACTCCTGGGGAGGAAAGATCGGATACATCCAGAGCAAATGAATCTCCAAAGGACCCTAATTCCTCTGAGAGAGGAATCCTATCTCCTACTTTCTGCTACAAAGAAAAAACTCCAGGCGCTGAGCTCAAGGAGCTGCGGTGCCTGACTCCCCCTTTGGTGGCTGAGGCTGTTTCTGGGCATCCCAGCTCACTGCCCAGGTTTTGCCAGAAGTGGATTAGGAAGCACTCATGCAAACCACTGGGTCAGCAGAACTGGGAGGCCAACCAACGCCAGCAAGTTGGTTGACGGAGGGACAGCTGCTCCCCCCCCCCCTGCACAGGGGTGCGAGGACACTGAGGAAGTTAAGGCTTGAAGAACCCAGGTGAGGGGCAGTGGGGATGGGTGAACTCCAGCCTGCCTCATTCCCTCCTAACCAATATCTCGTTATGCTTTTGCTAATCGGCTTCTCATGTGTGTTACCTAAGAATGTGCCAAGTCGTGAGAATTACAGGCCTGTTAACTCTCGTGTTATTCTTGGCATGCGTCAGGCTCCACTTGCTTGGGTAAAAATTACGATCTTTGTGAATAAGCTGTGTGTGTGAGAGAGAAAGGGTTTTATTATTATTATTATTATTGGTTATAGTTAGAGTTGTGTCAAAAGGACACAGTTGGGATTAAAGTTACTAAGTTGATTCTGCTCCCAGTTACGCTGGTAAGAACCCACAGTAATTTTAAGACAGTTCCTCCAACTTGGAAACAACAGAGCCAAGAGCAGAGCGTGCACAAACTGCATTTTGCAGCATTCCTGGTACTTTGGATTTACTCCGCAGGAATGATTTTAGATGGCTAATTTTGTGTGTCTCCACTCCTGCTGTCACTTGACATTTGGGAATTTGGCACAGGCGGTAACTTGTGGCCAGTTTCATTTTTCTTTTTGAATTTGTGTCATCACCTGACTCTTTGCTCCAAATGACACACTTTGGGTTTCTGGCACTACAGGGGACTGTGCTAATTTAAAATATGCATTCCCCCCTCCCAAGACTCTTTTTATTGTACAGCCAATGAGTCGAGCCTATAAAACTCTCTCCTTTTAAAAAACAAAAATCAAATGATGATCCTACACAAAATGCCCATGTTCTTCTCATAAACTGTGCTAATATCAATGAAAATTCCAAGCATAAAGATTTGCATTTCAATGAGAAATAAATTAAGCTTTCACTGTAATTTTGGGTTGGGAGGAGTGTGGTAGCTTTTACAGCTTGGTAACGTTTTCAAACATGTTTTTGTGCCTGAGACACCCTCCTTTGCCAATGACATTGAGGTTTTCAAACATCTATGTCACTTCTGAAAATGCAGCATAAAAGCTTTTGAAACATTTTAGCCCAAAACCTTCCAAGAGGCACAACTTTTCACCAAAACTCAAACTACAGACTGCTTAATTAATATCTGTTAAGTTTCTGTTAGTACTTCTGCTGATTTTCAAAGGAAAACAACACCAAGATTAAAAATGCATGGAAAAGGATCATTGGCAATGTGCAGGTGGGAGAACAGACTCTCTTAATACATCACAGTAGTGTCTGGTGTTGCTGAGAAGTGCAGCAAGCTGGGAGTTGCAAGGCAGCTGGATATTTTCAAATGCAATGCCTATTTTGGGGATGAAATTCAAACGCAGGGGATTAGCAGACTGACCTCTCACAGGTAACTCTCCGAAGGACTAGTGGCAGTTCCTACCACTGTCCTGGCAACAAGCGCCAGTGCAGACCCACGGGGAGTGCCCGAGGGCTCAGCTATGCTGATTGCAAATATGGGAAGAGCAAAGCCTGTGTGTGCACACACGCGTGCGCCCATGCAGGTGTGCATACATGTGGGGAATTATGCTGGAGTTAGGTGATGGATCACCAGACTTGGCATAAACACAATGCAACAAGATAAGAAACCACTTGGATTACCATGTAAAGTATAATACACCCTTTTCTTGCTGATGCTTAACTGTCTGCGCGGGTGCCTTCATATCAAAGAAGCTACCAAATTCAAAGCATGCCTAGCTCTCCCTTGCATTCCTATTGGAACTCCTCAGTTTTACCTCAGACCCCATACCTAATGGTGCGCTCAGTGAAATCGCCTGGGTTTACAATTCAGCATAACTGTAATCTGCTTACTCAGCGGGTGCAAGAAAGCTTCTGGTGGTGAGATCCCCGTCCCACCCACCCCTGGCTCGACCCCTGAGCCCTGCGGCTGTCCCGGCTGCACGACGCCAGGGTGGTGCGCGGCTGGTACCTTGTATTGGAGTCTGGGCCTGTGACCCGAAGTGGCTTGGGGTGCTGAGAGTTCCACGAGGGCTGGGTGTCGTCGGGGTGACTCTCATGGACTGGCGCAGCCGTTCCAGCTCCCCATAGCGGTCAGCGAAGGGTTTGGTTTGGTCTTCCAGCTTTTGTCTGTGCCCTGGAACACGATAAGAGAAGCTGGTGTCTGAGCGGCTCCCCTTTGGCTGGACTGTCCTGGTAAGCACAGTGTCAGCACAGCAGCCCTGGTCCTCGAGGCGGCCTGTGATATGCGGTGGGGGCCTGGAGGGGCTCCGTGGGCCATTCCTGACCACCAGTCTGCGCCCTCCTCACCTGCTCCCAACGAGAGAGGGGACACACACACGAGGTGGGAGAAGGCCTCTCTCCTGCCACAGCTGTGGCTGGGGAACCAGCAAGGGAAATGTTGCATTTTAAATATTTTCTACAGCATTTGCTCATGGCATCCAGAGCAAACTCTTGTCTTTCTGCAGTCCCCTGCCCAGCCTATGTGGCCAGAGCCAAGGGGGCTGCAGGGGCCTGGGAACAGCCCCCCACGGTACTGCACCTCAGCTGTGTCACTTCGCTTCTCCACTCCTCTTCTCCTAAGCCTGTGAAACGGGGAGACTATTCACCTACCTCCCTGAGGCAGGGCAGCAACTAATGAGCATTTGTAAAACACTCCCAGCTTCTTAGGTAGCAGCTGCTGGAACAGGGCAATAATTATTAAATTTATGCTAATTGGCCTGAGGCAAGAGGCGCATGAAATACACTTGATACATAACTTTCGCATTTTACTATATTAATCATCACTGAACGGCTTCACTCTCTCTGGGCCGGATTCCAGTCTCAGTTACACCCGCACAAAGCTGGAGGGCCTCCAGCGAGGCTGGAGCTGCCTCAGCTTTACATTCTGAACCAGTGCTGGGTTCAGCCCTTGGGTTTCCCTTGTTCTTCACCTGCCGCAGCCAGGCAGCCATGCAGTGCCCCTGGCTCTTTGCGCCAGTCACAAAGGTACCTCCACGAGGTGGCAAACACCTGATCCTGGCATAGCCGAGCACAGAGCTCAGGGCACCAGAGGTGTGCAGGCTGGCAGGGAGGCCAGAGAGGGGCTGGGAAGGAAACGGGAGGCTCTCCTGAGAGCTGCACCTTACCAGAACCAGCTCTATGGCCCGGCACCCACCCAGCTGAGATCTCCGTGGCTTTTAGAAAACAGCGATGCTGCTGCTCTTGAGAGGCACAAAACACAGCCACCTCTTGCTTGCATGCCCCCCCCCAACCCTTCCCCCTCACATCTGCTTAGTGTGAGCTCGGTGTCAGTTTGTAGCAAAGTCACAGAAAGTCCCCAGACTTCCCCTCCTTAAACCTGGCGTCTGGTATCTTCTGATCTTGCCTCTGCTTGGCTCTCGTGCTGGGGCTACGCTCCCGGGCTGCTTATGGAGGTGCTGGGTGGCTCAGCCGGGAGGGCACAGCCATGACTGCGGGAGGGCCACTCCACTGCACCCCAGCACCCTGCGAGGCTGCACCAGCCCTGAGCTCCACTGTCCCTGGGCTGCTCCCAAGCAAAACTGCAGCCCCAACAAGAACATGCCAATGCCAGCGAGCAGAACTTGCTGCGAAAGGACTCCCAGCAGAAAGCAAAACCCAATGGTATTTTGAAAATGCATTTTCCCTGCTGTGTGAAGTAAACCAAGGAAACCTCAAATCAACACCATAAAAGATCTCTTCTAATCTTTGTGAGCCCCTAGACCTCAGGCATCTCTGTCTTATCTGAGGGCCTTCAGAGACACACAAGCAGCAACTCACATGGTGTTTGTGTTTTCCCCAAGGGGGAAAGCGTGTGCAGTGAGGTGTCTTGTTTTGGCCCACATTTTATTATTTCAATATATGTTTGAACATACAAGAAAAAAAAAAAAAAGTTTAAGTTTTTCCTTTAACAGTTTTCTCAGGTAGGGCTTAGCAGAGAAGCTAAAAGGACTGCAAAGACCAAGTCATACAGAAATTTAAAGGAAATGTCCCTGCCTCTGTCTCAGTTGAAACCCAATCCTGCAGTAGTGTTTAGCATGTGACAGAGAAAATATTGAAAAATAAATCAAGTGATGTCTATGTTGATAATGCTTTTAAAGATTACTCAGCTATGCAACCTAACCAAGGGCTTCATGTGGCTGTACTATGCTGCACTGTGGTTGCTCTGGTCCCTGCGCTGCCTGAACACAGGCACAAACCCACAGGGTTTTTAGGCCTCAAGTAAATACCAGTGCTGTACTCACAACCCTTGAAAGGGGACGGTCTGTGGGCAGACACAGCAACTACCAGCAACCCCCACCCTCAAACCTAGGACTGTTCCTACAAAAAGAAAGTAGAAAACTTGACGCAAACTAAGTCAAAGCAAAGAATGGGTCTCATTTAGGAGTGAAACTCAGAGCAGAGGAGTGAGGCCAGGACCCTTCCTGGCTCTCCCAGACCGTCTCCAGTTTGCACTGGCAGTGTCATAACTCCATCAACGGAGCTGGGGCTGGGCAGCACTGAGCTATATGAAATGAGGAAACAAACGAGTTAAAAACCACCAGCTCTGCGGACTACCAACTCTGTTTGGTACAGGCTGTCTCCCCAGGACTTCCTGCCGCTTGTCACTGAGAGCTAGGGACGTCAGACTTTGTCACGCAAGAGAGAATTGCTATTAATGGGTTTCTTTCATCAGAACAACCTGAGCTTTTTAATTTCTGCAGTGGTTGGCTTCATTAAAGGCCCTTCCCCATCTACCCACAGCTGTCATGCAGAGGAAACCAACGCCGTCAAATGAACAATAGCTCGTACCTTAGAGAAAAGGAAGGTGGTTTCTAGCTTAACCCAAGGACTGACTCAAAGCCTCACAAAGTCAGTGGGTGGATTTTCAATCGACTTCAAACAGCTCCAGACCTCAGCCCCAGAAATCTGTCTGAGAAGTCTTCATCACCCTGAACAGTGAATTTTTGGGTACAAAACCTGCTGTTGTGTTGGAAACTTTGTGTTGCATTTGCCCCAGTGCAAGCACCTTACTCCATCGCGCGGCTTCCTGCCCTCCATGGCCATGCAGCCGGCTGCACTAGCACCAACTTGCACAGGTCAGTGCTCATGGAAACAACAGCCTTATGGTTATAACTCTATGGCAGCTGCTGACCTTGGACACTTCTTGTCAATGGAATGTGGGTTTTGAAGGTAGGTCAAGTTTCCAAGTCAGTCAACTCTGATATTCAGTATGACAAGATGTATATTTTGACAGATCACCTCAGCTCCTGGGATAAGAACACGACCTGTATCAGCATAGCAAACAAACAGTCCCACTGAGCACTTCCCTGCTGGAAGAGACAATGAGCATTTTACACTTTAAACCAGTAATAAGATGCATACTGGAAGTTTTGGGTGTTTCCTGCTGCAATGAAGCTCAGGTCCTTAAAGCTATGATTTAAAGACAGGCTTTCTTGCATTAAAACTTTTCAAAGCCCAGACAGACCCTGCTCATCCTTCTAAGAGTGTGCAACTTGACATGGCTTCTGAAATGGAAGCTAGGATGGGGCTTCTAGGCTGTAGGGGGTGTCTACAGCGCTCAACAAGAGCAGATTATTTCCCCAGATTGCTTAGGTACAGCATATAACGTTGACCAAAGGTAGAAAGGGGCTCCAGAAACTTCATGACTTGAATGATACCAGATTCCAAGAGCTTGCAAATTTGATTTGGCCCAGTACAGATGCTAGGGCAACTTGTAAAGCCCCCTGGGGCACCTGGGGTCCTGGCCCCTGGTTTATCTGTGCGTAGGCACAGATGGAGTCACGGCAGAGAGAGGCAGGGAGCTGGCACAGCACGCTCTCTGCCCTCGGCAGGTCGGGGTTCGGGTGTCACGTTCATCCCTGTCCCCTGCCATAACCCTGTGCTACCAAAGGAAGGGAGAGCAGATGGTGGGAAGTGGCTTGGCCCTCCCCAGGCGTCTTGCTGCGAAGCACTGGCGGCAAGATGGAGCAAAGGAAATGCAGAGCGTTTCAGCTCAGGGCTGTATGTGTGTGTATGTGTGTGTTTATTAACACACGCATTTGCAGATCATTTCCTGAGCTCCACAGAGGAGGAGACAAGAACCAGGAGATGGTAGTGTGGGCTGGGGCACAGTGCCTCGGTTATGATTATGCCACAGCAGCTTGAGATGAGCCATCAGCAGCCACAGGACCCCTAGCATGTCCCTCTTCAAAGCAGGGCTTGTCACAGCTGCCAGCTCCCACCATCCTTCTCCCACAGTGCTGCTCAAACCCTAGCAGCCCAGCTGAGAAGTACACCCGGATCAGCTGTGCAGCCATGCCATGCACAGCCTAATGGCTTAGTTACTACACATCCATGAAAAGAGACCACAAGAAAGCAATCACCGGTGGATAAAACTCCATCTCAATGCACAAAATAGCTTTCAAATCTCTCTTGTAGCCCTCAAAATAGGTACTTCAGAGAGACACACCAATCCTCTACAGTGCATTGAATTTTTTTCTGGTCTAAGCCTCGGCTAGACTATCAAGTCCCAGCATGTTCTCCAGAAACAAGCCACATGTGAAAGGCCTGTGTTACAGGAACATCAGGCCTGTCCCTTACAACAGATGGTCGGGTGGTTTCATCTCTGCACACCAGCAACGCAGGATGACCCTCAGGTCTTCCTGGGAACCCCACCTCCAGCTCAAGCACCTTGGGAAATGCCCAGCCAAGAAGCACGTGGTGGAGCCCCATGGCCACCGAGGGAGGGCAGGGCAGCGGAGCCGGACTGCTCACGGCACCAGCAGCTGGAAAGGACTCCAGCACGATGTCTCTGCAGAGGATGGAGAGCTCTGCTGAGCTCCAGAGAGCAGCAGCAGCTGGCAAGTGCCAGTGCTACTTCAGCCCGCTTCTGAAAGCAAAGAAGTTCACAGGAGGGAGCAGGAGGAAAGGAAGAAAGTGTTAGAAGGAACTGTCTCTTCTGCTGCCGAACAAAGTCAAGCACAGATAACTCATTATTCACATGTTTGAAGTTAGCCTGCTTACGCCATTTGGAAAGAGAATCGGTCACGGCGAGTCTTTGCTTTGGTTTCCTCTGGCTTTCGTGAGACACTACCGCTACTGTCTTTCTCCAGCTTTGAGAGAAAGGCGAGTGTGTCGCAATGCGCCTCGGCTCGCATGTTCTGGCAGAGGATTTACACTGACTTGAACAACGAAAGGAAAATAATATTTAAGGGGGTGGGGGAGAGAATTTTAAAAAGGCTGCTAATTTATAAAGCTTTTTTAGCTGGTGGTGGTCTGAGATGAATTGGCTGCCTCTAAAAGGATGAAAATAAATATCCCTCTTTTTGAAGGAAATACGCTGGCTCCCGGCCAGCTGGCAGGAAGCACAGAGATATGTTGCATTTACAGTAGGTTTTTACTGTCTGAAGCTACAGCAGTGGGAGAGATGTTCATTATATGCAGGCTGGTATTGATTAGCTGGTTTGCAAGCCCTTAATCTCCTCTCACTTGTGGGTTAGTCCCTTGACTTTGCTTGCCTCTGCCTCTCTCCCTGTCCACCCTGTGGTGGGAGGCTATGCAAGCAGGCAGCTTCTGATAAATCCTATTGTACTTCTAGCCTTTTATTACACCAGCAGACCCAAAAACTCATCCCTCTGGAAGGAAAACAAAGCAGGGCATTAACTCAGATATTTAAAAAGAAATCTTGGGTAGCAGTTCCAACACCTCCTGCAATGCAAGAGCTGTGGCCCACGTTCCAATTGAAAGGAATTTCGCATCCAAATTTTGATGCAGCTTCAGCACAGATCCTGAAGAATATGGGCTCCCCATCCCCAGGGTTTCAGCAGGAAGACTGAGTCTTTCTAGATTTGAAGGACAATTAAAGCACTTCAAAGCGCAAGTAAAGTTGGTGGGAGTCTCAACAACAAACTGGGTAAAAATCATTAGGTTTAAGCATTTAGCCTGCTTGTGCCTTGCTGAAAAACCCCACAAGTGCTTTCCTGTATTTTTCCATCCTTAAATACCCTTGAAAATCTGGCTCTGAGACTTCGGAGTCAATTAGGAGGTTTTTAAAGGTTTTGACTGAAGATCTGAAAATTTCACATGTCACAAACTAGCAGATCAGTGCACATCTGTAGGAAATACAGCAGCTTTCATAAGAGGGTGCAAAACCCACCAGCCTCACTGGCTTTGCTGCATTTCCTCCCATTTCCAGGAAGGCAAAATTCAATTATGGGCTGTGATCCAGTTCTCATGGAATTAGGCAAAAACCCTGATTCAACGATTTCAAGGCTGGGCACTTGGGAGGAAGCAGACACATCTCAAGCACATCCAGCTGGTATTGCCTCAGTCTAGTCTGAGATCAGATTTTCAAGTGCACATATATATAAGCTGTCACTAGGTAGATCAGTGGATTTATGCCAATTTACAGCAGGCAGTGAGTTAATACCTGCTATCTAACAGCTTGAAATGGGACCTGCATGGTACCAGTATAGCTGGTTTTTCCCATCTAATAACCTGTTCCATTAGGGCAAGCACATCAAATTCCTTTGGGCAACCTGGGTTAGGATATTCTGCCCTGGACAGGGAGGACCATCTGCTGGGTTCAAACCTGTGCAAGGAATATGCTGTTACAGCTGACAAACACGAGATGCACCTGATGTTGTGGGGCCGTACAGCAGACAACTGGATGTAGGAGCTTTTGCCAGACAGTCCTGTGCTCTCAGTAACACAGCACAACCCGGGTCAGATCCAAACTTTCCCAAGGTTGAGGATGCTGAGCGTCGTGTTTCCCCTTTACCCTAGGACAGAGCTGGAGCGAAGCCCTGGCATTAGAATAGTAATATCCCCCAATCCCAGGACTGAGCCCTGAGCTCCATCTCCAGAGACCAGCTGGTATGTCAGATAAGTACAGCTCCTGCCAAGCTTTACCAGCACTCACAGCGCAATGCTGTAAGTGAGAGTCCCAGAGCAATGCTGCCAGCATGGCACCCCTAGGCCTCTGTACAACGCTGCTTCTCCAGAGCCAAAGCAGTGGGATCACGCACAGGCTCACCTCTCCATGCCGCTGAGCTGCCTGCTCCACACGTGCTTTTGGGAGGCGTGCAGCTGGGAGAGCAACAGCAGCCCCAGCAAGCAGGCGCAGCTCTCGGCTGCTGGCACCTTCCCACTGCTGTCATCCTTGGTGCGACGGCTTGGAGGCACCGGAGCCGCTCTTTGCTTGCTGCTTCTCCCTCCCCTCTCCTACTACAGCGCATAGATTCACTGGAAAGAGTAAGATAAAATAATGCAAAATCATGTCTAAGCACCTTCCGCTGCAGGATATGATTTATCTCTGGGTGATTGCAGAACAGGTGACTAGTCTCCGGCAGCAGAAGAGCAGGGTCTTAGGAACTAAATTTCATCTCATTCTGAGTCAAATCTTCTTCCTCCCTCCACCACATCATTAAAGTGATTGGTTGCACTGATAAGCTCTTTCGGGAGGGAGAAACGAGATGTGTCCTGCCTTGATATCTGATGTGATCTTGTGGTTTTGTTTGATAGTTCTGGTCCTTTAGCTGTTGTCTTCCCTGAAACGAAACTTGCCTTTTAGCATTGACTTTTTTCTCTCTTTCAGTCTGCGACCCTTTGCACTGTCCTCCTGAGCTTGCAAATCCTGCCCAAGGGGAGTGGGGCTGCAATGCGTCAATACACCTGCAAGATGCAGTTCTAGCTGCAGTTCAACAAATTCTCACCAACAGAAGCTTCCATTTACACATCGTGCTCCCATGTCACCCACTATGCGCCAGGTTATTAGATTCACTTTACAAACAGATAAAATAAGATACAGGACAAATTGCTGGGACACCCCTTGTGAAGGACCAAAGCTTGCCAACAGCCTTGTCACAAATACTCATTTTTTGGGGGGAGGAAGGGTGTCCTGGCACCTGCATGCTGTCCCATCTCATCCCTTTGCACTTGCTTGGTTCACCCATTGGATTCAGCAGAAATTTATTTTGCTATTTATTTTTACAGCAGCTGACACAACTTGCCCCTGCACCCAAGACCAAAACACCACTGACATCCTTCTGGAAGTAGCCTTCAATGATACTTCATTCTCCAGATGTGCCACATCCACCAGAGGATACTTTTGCTCCAGTTTAATCTCTTCCAGATACAATATCAATGTCTTGTCTACAATTCTGATTTATTTTTTTTTTTTTGTCCAAAGCCAGACCAGGATCAGGTGTGCTCTCCTACTCAGCTGAGAATCATGCCCTGGGGTTTTCCAAAGCATTCAAAAGCAGGAGGTGTTGCAACCAATTTCAACAAAGATTCTTTGTACAATGCAAGCAAAAATAATTTCCCTGTTCTGACTCCCAATACTGCTTTGCTTAGAAAATACTAATCATTTTTAAGTGAAATGATTTTGAAGTTGTGATACACTGGGTGATTATAAAAGCAGAGGTGGAACTTAGCATATGCACCAAATAAAATAATTAGAGGAGTGAATTTACTGGAGCCCATATAATTTTGGTTGCTCTATTGATACTTCTTTCAACGCTGGGATTACAGCCTTAAACTGTAACACCAAAGGACCAGGCAATGTGAACCCACTGCTTTGGGCACAGCCAAGCAAACTTTGCTCTTGCTGAGGAAGGTTCCGTGAGCCCCTGGCAACCCGGGAACAGCTCCGTACCCAGCCGAGGGGTGAGTGGGGATGGAGGCTTGCACAGCCTGGCCTGCCAAAACCCAGAGCCCATCTGCTTTTCTTCCCGAGTGATTTTTGCCAACCCAGAGCCAAACCTTCACTCCCCCTACACATTGTCTCTGCCCAGAAGGGGTTAACTGGATAGCAGTACCTATAAGAAATTAGAGGAGGAGGTAGTTTAACATAATTGCTTGCGATGCATGTATCAACAGCAGTCCCAAACTGCCTCTGCAAGAAAACAATGCCCTGGACGGTCTCAGCAGATACCAAAGGGTTCAAATTCACCCGCTGGGATCAAAACACATTAGAGATGGGAATAAACACAGAGAAACCCTGCTTCACAGCAAGTACTGATTTGCAAGGACTCCCGCGTGAACTCAGAGTCCCACACCTGAGCTGTGCGGATTCAGCCCTGGCCCCAGCCCTGACCTCCTGCCCGGCCCCTGGCGAACAGGGCACCAGGGAAAATTGAAGGGACCTGGTGGATGGGGCAGGAATAGGAGGTGCATCGCTGCTCAGGGCGTGCAGTGACAGCACCAAGGCCCAGCCATCATCCCAACCAACATTGGCTTTTCATTTTTCTCCATTCAAAGAGCAAACAGGACATGGAAGGGTGGGATGGCGCAGGCTGGTCTCCGTGCAGGAGGCACCCTCCATGCAAGTGCCCCATGATGACAGCTTTAAGGGACAATATAAGAAAACAGCAGTAGAACTAAAACATTAGGATATGCTGCATTTTTCTGAGGATTTCACACACGTGCTTTGTTTCATGACACTCTGAAGATCTCATGCCCTGTTCGAAGACCCTTCTGCTCCTCCAGGTAGGAGCCTCCAGGGGGGCAGGATCTGTGTGGCAGAGCAGGAACAGAGGCCAGGGAGCTTTCCAGTGGCTGCCCAGCATGCCCAGGGCTGCACCACCGCTGGGCCAGGGGCCAGTGCAGGGAGCAGCTGCTGGGCTTCTGTGAGGGCTCATCTCGCAAGCTGAAGTGTATCCAGAGCAAACAGTTAATAATGGAAGCAAGAAACTGTCACTCAGGATTTCCTCCTCTGCTCTCTAGGGAAGGGGACAGGTCTTAAGAAGTGGGAAATCACCCTAGTTTAAGCACTGCACTCTAAATTATAAAAAATGATAGCAATTTTACAATCAACAAGTGACTGTCCAGGAAGTGGTGAGGTCATTTATTTAAATGATCTTGTTGGTTTGATTTATTTACAGTTTTTTTTTTTTTAAATAGTTCCCGGACAGACTGGGAAACATTTGTTTATTTATATCTAGCTTAGGACAAGCAGGGGAAAAAAACAAAAGACCCTAATAATACCCCAAACTATCACCCCACGGGAGCACTTAAGCAACAATCCTGGTTTTAATTACAGAAATATCTCAAAGGCAAGTTTCATGTATCCCCCCTGAGAAACCCTTTCTGCCAAGATAAAGATCTGAAACCATATAATCCTGGCACAACGCAGCCCAAGTCCTGGTATGAATTCGAGCAGAAAAGCAATAGACCCTGTAATAATTTATCATCTCTTCTCCAAGGGCTTTCCAGACAAAATCACATCTCTGAGGACAAAAGGCACAGCAAACGTGGGGCGTCACTGCCATGGCCCTGGGCAAGCTGCAGACCACGGGGTCCCAAGACTGCCCACAGTAAGATTGCGATAGAGGATCACTTTGTCCTTACTCCTTTTTTTGCCTCCGCCCTGTCACTCTGCTTGGCTGCATTCCTCTCCTCTCTACTCCCCAGCTGGTTTTAGCTGTCCCTTGCTAACGCACACCATGTCCACTATGCAGCAGATCCTGGCACCCCGTGTCACAGGCATGGGAACACCACGGGTTTTGTTCCGCCACCCAGGTTCACGGAGCCAGGGGCTGCAACACCTCCCCGAGCCTCCCCACAGCACTGCCCTACGGGTCCCTCTCGCATCTCATTTTGCTTCGAAACCATGAGACAACTGACACTTTTTCCCTTGCGGAGGAAGCGTGGTGTGGATTTATGCAAATCCCTCTGCAGCGCAGGTCCACGCGACAAAACATCCTGAAATCATCCTTCCAAAACCACCGCTGGGCTGGCAGGCAGCAGAGCTGCGTCCCCATGGGCAGGCGCCCGGCATCACCCCGCTTGCTGGTAGCAGCTCTTCCTCTCCAGCAATTTCCTTCTCTGAAGCACACCTTACAGTGGGGCCAGGATGTGAGGAGCGAATGCATGGACCGTTTAACTTCATAGTACAACCCCCATACAGCCAAATTTCTCAGAGGTAATCAGAATGTTTCTGCTTTATCTTTCTCTTTTTTTTTTTTGCCCCCAAATGGTGCAGGTGAGGGAAGTCCTACAGAGGTGCTGTCTGCTACAATTACTGCGGAGTCAGAAATCTGGCCAGATATATTATAAACCAGAAGTCTGCAAGTAAATAACCAACACCACAATATATTAAACACACTTTTGTATTTTTTATGGCATTTAAGCCATTAAGGCATGAAACCATGATGCAGGTAAAGGAATCAGTTTTGCACAGGATGGCCATATCCTAGAAAAAGCCAACACAAGCCTGGCAAGTTGCACCACTGGGGGCCCTGAGGAAGACCCCACCACCAACAGCCCTCACGTCAGCCCCAGATGCTGGAGAGCACGGACGGGCTGACTCAGCTCTTCGGCCTCACCCAGCTGCCGCGCAGCACAGCCTCAGGTCTGGGCAAACTGCCTTCATCTTCAAATAAATAAATCCCCACCGTGCCTGGGGCTACAGAGGTGCTCAAGGAGTGGAGTTGGTTTTGGGGTCGAACCCGGTGCTGAACAGAGACTGCTTGCTGCAGGGACACATCGACCAACTCTGCCCCACAACCACACAAACTGAAGTATTGAAACCTCCCAACAGAGCCCACAGCAAGTGCAAAACCCTAGGTGCTCAGCCTCACAGCCCCCTGCCCTAAGCCTGCAGGTAAATTTTAGCAGGAATGGAGGCTCAGATTAGGCTCAGCACCATCTTATAGCAGATACCTGGTGATTTCTAGTTGCTACCATCATACTGGGGTCTCTACAGAGCTTATTCTGACTAGCGGGGTGAAATATTGCACTTCTTTTCCCTTCCCTGCATAGAACAGGTTTTCAAGTTTTGCTGTTTCTAGCTGTAAATCTCAGATTTACAGCTAGAAACAGATCGTGGCCACGAGGGAGCCACGAGGACGGGGAGTTCTGGGGGGGATCGCCTTCCTCACTAGCACAGCCCTGTGTACCCTCTTTCTCTCTGCTTCAATCTGGAGCATCCACTGAGAATAGAATAAAAAAACAAACAGAACCCTCAGAATTCAAGAAAATCGATTCAGACACACCTTAAAAATAAATAAAAGCAAGAAAGCAGCTTTTCCAGGGTGGTTTGTGGAGGCGCCGATGTTTGAGGTGCCGGGGCCAGAGAGGCGCTGGGCGTGGGATGAGAACCGAGATGGAGGCGGCGAGATTGGGGTGTGGGCAGTGGAGCCGAGGTGTGTCCAGGCTGGCGGGTCCAGCGCAGGACGGGGTGGTTCAGGGCGCTGGTTTTTTATCAGTGCAGCTTCAAGGTGGATAGAGAAGCCACAGCAAGGTATGCATCATCTCAAGTAAATGCTGATACAACCCTTTCTCTTCCTTAGCTGCTACCTGGGCAGTGCAGGCGGTGCTGGAAGAAATGCTTTTAGAGAGGGTCTTGAGGTACCTGGCATTACCAGTTAGTCTTTCTTCTCTCTCCCATTAACACCTTGCACAGGAACAGCGTTCCCATCTGCAGGAAGGAAGGTTGCTACCCTCTGCAGACCCCACGCTCTTCACTTCCCTGCTGAGAATGCGTGGCTGTGCTGCAGCTTGGACTGACATCACACGCAGGGGACAGGCGGAGAGGGAAACCCTCACCCAGCCGAGGCTCTTAAAAATATCAAAGCAGAAACCAGTGGTTCTTGGAAACAACTCAGAAACGTGGGAGGTGAGAAGCCTTTCCACCCGCCAGCTATGTGCTGTGCGAGGGGGGAGCGGGTGCTCGGGGCACAGCAGAACCACGGCCACACGCTGCACCCACGGCAGGGGCTCTGCTCCCAGCATGTGTTTCCAGTGGATGTGAGGAAGGAGCCTTTTGGAAAGGTGGCCAAGGAGGGGACACCTCGTGCCTGTACAGGATAGGCCCAGCCAGGAAGTCCCTGCAGGGTCAGCGTGGTGGGGAGCAGGAGCCTAAATGTTTTTGCTAGGTGGAGGTGAGCCTGGCACTGATCATCTGTCCCCTCCCACTCCAAGCCCAGCAGACACTGCGCAGCACAGGGACATGCTTACTGTGGTCACACCAAGCAGGGACATGACCAAAAGCAACAGACACCAACTCGCTGCCCAGTGGCCCCCACCAACCATGTGCGCTTGCTTTGCTGTTCCTAGCCATGGCCTGTTGGTTGACCAGGGAGGGGGGAAGGCAGGAACCCCGCTGCCATCCCGCTCCTCAGCCATGGAAAACCAAGGTACAGCCCCTCCTGCCCTCATCCTCCTTTCCGTCACTCATTCAGGACAGAAGTGTAAAAGCCGCAGTGTAAAAGCAAGTGGGTCTGTGCTGGCACCTCAGCCCCATGCCTGCTCCCTCTTCCACATGCTTTTTTTGCTGGGGCAGTGACGGGGGAAAAAAAGCCAGATGTGTACAGCTTGGCCAGCACCGAACCTCAGGAACAGACCTTATCCTCCAAGCGGTCCAGGTCCTCACCACATGAGCAGAGAGGGCTCCGGACATCCTGGCACAGCTGCCCTGCACCTTGCCCACCTCCACAGCACCCATGCTCAGGGATCGACACCCACTCACAGCCAGAGGGGTGGTTTTCACCCCCAGTGAACACAGCTGGACATTTACATACAGCCCCACAAGGGTTATGGATGGGTGATCACATCTGCTGTGGGTGCCCTTTGCTCCTCACAGTGGCCAGGACAGCAGGGACAGGGTAGAAACAAGAAACAAGGGGTTAAGAGCTAAAGGACTTTATACAGGGAGGTTAAGGAAAGATGAACAGCAGCAGGAAAAGTCAGAGCAAGTTAAAGACACTGAAGGAAAAAAGAAGGACTTTGCACAAGAGTTCTCAGGAGATGGGACAAAAAGCAACTATTGCTGCAAGGGGTGAGCTGGGAGGAGGACAGCAAGTGAAAAGGGTTGACAAGAAGTGACAGAAGGCAAGAGGGAAGAGCTGTAGGAAAGGAAGGGGAAGGCACCCAACAGGTAGGTGTGAGGGGGGAGGCCCTGGAGATGCTCTCATTTACCCAGGCATAGACTAAACATTACTGCATAGCTTCCAGCTATTCATTTTTCTGTGTTCTGCCTTCTGTGGATTATTTTGCAAGCAGGCGTGGATGCGAGAGACTGCACAAGGATTGCAGCTCAACTAAGTCAGGTTTTTGCTAAATAAAGAGAAGGGAGGGGGGAGAAGGAAATTCCACAGGAAGTTCAGATATTTTATTACTTCCTGTTTGTACGAAGTATGTCAACACTTGGCACCCAATGCACCATTTGTTTAGAGCTAAGGTGTCAACTTGAAAGAGTGTCCTTGATCTCTCCAGATCTAACCCACAATGAAGCAGAGCAAAAAAAAAATAAAAAAAATAATGGAATGAGTGAGCAGGGAACTTGGGAGCAAGCCTGCATCATGGCTTGCAGGAGATGCTCATGAACCACAGCCAACATGAGCACTTGACCAAAGCCACTGCTGCTACCAGCCTTGTGCACAGCCTGACCCTACTCTTCACTTTATTGTGGGCTGTGACCCACAGTTTCACCATGGGTCCTCCAAACAAGCACATCTGGGTGTCTTCAACACATCGGTCTGGCTCTCCCAGTCTCCCCATCCGGGTTTTAACCACTGGCCCCGCAACGGGCTCTGGCTGCAACTCGGTTCCCTGCAGTTTCTCACCCAACTCAACTTGATTTCAAACTCCTCAGATGTTTTCTGGGCAAAGCTTTAGTTAAAAGACTTGCTCAAGGGCTGAGATGAAGTGATGGGACAGGGGTGGAAGATGAATGGGAAGCTCAGAGGTGGGGCGTGGAGCAGAGCCGCGTTTCTGGCCAAAAACCCCACGAGAACGTTTGCTGGAGGAATTTCACCGCATCTGAGAAGATGATGCCCAGGGCTTTCCCAGGATACCAAGACAAATGGCCAATTCTTTCCGTATGAAGGATGCTTTTCCGCACGATCACAACAGCCCCTCCCCAGCCGTGTCCAGCCTCCAGCACCAGCCAACACCAGTCCTGCACAAGAGGAGCCGCTATGCACCACATCCTTCTCATTTGCAACAGGGCAGCCAAGAAGGGGAAAAAATATTTTTACTTATATATTTACATCTATAAATGCACCTATGTAATATCCGTGCATGTATAAAAATAATTGCAAGTCCTGCTGGTGGTTCTCACCTCCCAAAACCAAGCACGGGAGGAGAGCACAAGCTGTCATGCATGGCCAGAGATGGTTGTTACCGGAGCCTTTCCAGCTCCCTTCCCAGCAGGTGCCGGGTGCACCCAGGGGTGCTATCCCAGAGAGCCACCCAGTGGCAGGTTACCCAGGAAAACCACCTTTGGTTTCCACGACCAGGTGGGCCAGCATCGTTCTACAGCCAGGATTTCTGCAGGGACAGGAGTGCAGGGAGAGGAAGGGACAAATGTAATTTTATTTTTTTAAATTTCAGGTTAATTAGAAAATTAAAACCAATGAAGTATGACAAAGGAGAGAACTTTAAAAACAAAAAAACTTTTCCCATACAGTGTAAGACTGTATTTTCACAAGACAGGAGTGAATTCCCAGTTTGACCCAGAGCTTACAAATATGACCTTTGCAGCCAACAAACCTATGACCATCTGCAAATAGCAGAAAAACTACAGCTTAGGTTTTAACTCTTCAGATCAGTAATTCATAGGATTTAGGGGGAGGAGGGCGTTTGGTAGTACAGGGATGAGGAAAAAAGATTGACCTTTAGGATCCACACAAGACAAGGAAATAAGCAACAAATAAATACGACACAGAGCTCTTTAAAGAGCCCAAATCGTCAGCACAAACATTATGAGGTACACAAATCAGAGAAAAAAAAAAAAAAAAAAACACACAACAGCAAACTGCTGACCTTGCACGCCAGGACGGCATCCCCCAGGCAAACCAAGCAAGAGTCAGGGCCAGCTGCCCCATCCTCAGGTTTTAGCTAATTGTGCAAAATGAAGGCACAGCACCAAGGCCAAGAGCGTCCATGGCTCAAACCCACAGCTCCCTGCCTAGTTACAAATCCTGTGCCTCCGTATCAGAAAGTTTAAATTAAAGATCAGTAATGATCAACCATCGTGTTGAAATTCAAAAGGAGGAGTGGGTATGATTCAGCTTGGTTTTGGCAAGTACTGAGCGTTGGTGAAGTCAGAGCCAACCAAACGCTAAGAGTAGTAACTATCTTGCCTTGTATTATTATTTATATATTCCCTATGATGGTGATGGTGATGATGATTATTATTATTAGAAAGGCGATCTGATGCAGCAGACAAGGGGCTGAGCCAGGAGTCAGGAGACCTGGTTTCTATTCCTGACATGGAACAGTTGTGCAACTCCCTGCCCAAACCCTGCCTGCTTTCTGCCGCCCAGCCTAGATTGCCCATTCCCAGGTATTTGCAGTGCCTACCACGACCCATGTTTGCTCTCCAGTGCCACAGCACTGTAACAGGGACACGCCTTATGCTTATGGTTTAAAAAACAAAACACTAAAAAACAAACAAACAAACAAAAAAAAACGCACTGCCTAGGTACTATCTCTGCAAACAAGCACTCCAGACCAGCAGCCCAATGGGCTTATATAAGGTTTCTAACACCCCAAGCTCCAACACTAAAAAAAAAAAGGGTGGGGAAAAAAAGAAAAAAATTTAAAAGGGGACAAAAAAAATCAAAAAACAAGGCAAATAAAACTGTCTTGCAGAGGTAACAGCCTTGACCTAGCCTGACATCAAGGGGTGCCGATGGCCCAGTGACAGCATCAACAGAAAATATTTTCTAAAGCATATTTAGAAGGATCAAACTGTTTCCCTTAAATTTGGGCACTGACAGCTTTACATGCTAAGCGAACAAACTCTGCTTTATAGTGCCCAGGGTGGTGCTGAGCACGCAGGAAGGCAGAGCTGGAGCAGAAGGACAGCAACAGAGGGCTGGGAACGAGGTCCTGGGACCCCACCTCACAGGGGTCCTGACAAGCAAGTACTCAAGGAAGAGGGACAATCCTCCTGCTGACATTATCGGAGCATTTCCCCAGTCTCCTCTGATCATAGGAGAGGCACTCCAAGATGAACTTAAGCCACCCCAACTCCAAAAATCAACTGAGTGCAGCCAGTCTGCAGCTGCCATTGCAGAGACACTGCCAGCCCTGCAATATCCAGAAGACCCTTCTTGATCACAACAGAAAGATAGTTCTGTAGTTGAATCGTCTGCTTGGTTTTCTCAAGCAATGCAGCCTCCATCAGTGGCCACTGCCAGCCAGAGGCTTTGACAACCTGAAAGTGAAACTGCCAACAAACAGAAGGGGAAGGTACCCTGCGAGCTCTCCTGGGCCCATGTGGACAGACAGGCAAAGAGAAGCACAGAGCAAGGGAAACCTGAAAACGTGTTATTAATCAGAAATTCAGCCTCTGAAGCAGGGCACAGCATCTCCAGCTTCATAACTCCCCCCACCCCAAAAATGCCTTGCACACCCCCAGGATTGAGCCTTTGTCATTTCTACTGCATCCCAAGTGCCACAAGGAGCAGGGCTGTACAACCGCACAGACCTTGGGGGACACAGAGCACAGCAAGAGGGAACAAGCAGCAGGCAGGACACGTGTGGTGCTCCATGGAGAAAAAGAAAATGAAGACAATCTGGGCACACTCCTGGGGTTTGCCTGACCACACCGTCATCTTTGCTCTGTGTGCTGCGAAAGGCAGCTGTCCCGGCTGCAGAGGCATCCTTCACCCGCGTGGCCAGGGAAAGTTCAGCCCCCTGTGACACCCCCCCACTGCTCAGCAGCCAAATAAAACATAACTTACTTCGTGGCTCCCGGGGTCCGTCTACAGTCACTTTAATGGCTCGGTGATAGGTAGCAACTTGGGTGGGGTTGGTGAACACTGTGATCGTCAAGGTAAAGCTTTTTCCTAAGGGAAGGGGGGGAGAGAAAAAGAGGATATTCACATACGTTCAGCTCCTTTGAGAGTAAATTGCTCCTGCTGGAGAAAACTCAGACACAAACATCTGCATACACCAAACTCCAGCACACATATCAGTTAACGTTATAAGACATTATTGTCGAGACAAAGCTCAGCCACCTCCCGCTGGGGTTCAGCTGGCTGCAGTGAAGACAGACTTGGGCCTGGTTCAGAGCAGGAGCCTGAACCTTCATGGACAGAAAAGTCACTTGTCCCCCTTCCCCTCCCCTATCCCAATATCACAGCAGCTTCCCATTGCCTCCCTGTTTGGACATTTCCCTTTTTCCCATGGGAATCCAGCCCCAAAATGCAGCACTGCACAGTGGATCCTCTCTGCAAGGGCCATATTTGGGTCCTGGCACCCATGGAATACTCCTAGAGGAAAAATCAGGCAACATCACATCAGTTTAGATGTGATGGATGATGGCATTTGCTGGGTAAAACTGGTGGCTGTGGCCCTGCAGAGGCACCTACACAGGTAGGTTTGGAGGGGAGCTACATGGGGCTCTTGGCCATGGGGGCACCTGCGGCACACAGCCCACATGTGCTTATGCCAGGCTGCAGCAGAAACTGGAAGCTGCAAAGCCTGCACCAAGTATGTCCAGCTTTGTGCACCAGGACTGGCCACCACACACGTGGCCCCATGGACTGGGGGGACTGTCCTTCTGTTCCCATTCCCCCAGCCCCAAATAGAGAGCAGGAACACGCTGCCAGAAAAAAAGATTTCTTACATCATCATGGTGGGCTTTTAGTGATGCTTTTGACGCACTGAGCTTTTCACTTTTTTAATTATTGGGGAAAAAAAGTGGGGGGCAGGGAGGTAGGTGGTGAAAAGCTCTCCAAACCCATAATTTGCGAGAGCACAACAGTGACATTTTCTGGCAGAACACGTTTCCATTTGCAGCCCCAAATGCTTCTGGCATCGCAGAGGGCATTTTCTCCCCGTGCAGAGAGAGAAGCGGCAGCAGCAGCACGCCCCCGGCCCGGCCCCCGTTGCAGGCGGGTCGGGGACACCATCGCCAGGCGCAGGGCTCGGCAGCGCCGGCTCCTCCTGGAAGGGCCTCGGCTCTCCCGCCCCCTCCCGGGGCATCCCCGCAGCGTTCGGGAGTTCCGCGGGTAACGGGGGGGCTGCGTGTGCGTGCAAGGGAACCGCGCCAGCCGATCCCCCAAGAGCAATCGCCGCGGGATTTCGAAGGCAGGCGGTATTTCGGAGGCAGAAAACCCAGCACAAATCGCCCTGAAGTGCCCGCGCAGTCACCCGCGAGCTCCTCCAGCCTTCGCTTCACTCACAAACAGCTCCACCGAGAGCAAGAAACAGACTCCTCTCCCTCTTCCCTGGATTAGGGCTTTCCAGATCCCAACCACCATCTATAAGGGTGGATCTAAGAGTGCTCATAGTAAAAATCAGTGGTATTTATACAGCTAGACAGGAAAAGAAAAAAAAGAATAAATAGAAAAATAAATTATCTCCTGCAGAGAACACTGAGCAGTTATCTCAGGTGGGAAGTTTCTCTACGGGAGTGTTGGGGGGTGGGGAGTAAGGCTGGCTTTAAAGCAGACGGCAAGAAGGATTTGTGAAAGCCAGAAACCAATCCATGCCCTACTTCAGCTTTCAAAATAAGCCCAAACGGTGCACAAACCTTCAGCTCATTCTCTACACAAGGAGTTTTTTTTTTTGTTGTTGTTTTGTTTTTTTGTTTTTTTTTTTACCCCCCTAAATGAAAACGTAACCCCCAAGGAAGCAGCCCGGCTGCCGACCTGCACCAAAGAGCCACACTGCCACAGCCTGCAGAGCGCGGAGGCTCCCGGGGACTGCGTTCACACAAAAACGGCCGACACAAGCAGAGTAGTTGTTAGCAAAATGTCTGCAGAAACCGAGTGCACAGATGAGGATTATTAGAAGAAATTATTTAGGAAGCTATTTCACGGGAAGGAAGGCAACGGGAGAGAGCCCTTTTGTTCGCGTGGGAGCGCAGCGCGGGGAGCACCCCGGGCACGCAGCGAGGGCTGAGCGGAGCTCGCAGCTCCGTGCTCAGCACTGCTACTTCCCACTAGGTGTGATTTTTATTTATTTTTTTAATTTTAATTATTGTTCTTTTCCAAGCGACAATTCCCCTGCCTTTCGGTTTCACTCCCTGCTCCCCGCAGATACAAACACCTCTGCGCAGGGAGCACGGCTGCAGAGCCGAGCCGGCCGTGACATTTTGCGTCTCTAACAGCTCTCAAAAATCCTCCCATGAGTTGAAAATGACGATTATTACTCAGCACCATTTTTACTCATTTCCCGCCTTCTCGGGAAGCCGGGCTGTGGTTTCTCATTCCCACCGCTCCCCGGCCCCAGCGCCTGGGCGGCAGCAGCCGCTCGCCGGCGGCTCGAGAAGGAGCCCGGCTCCCTCGGGGGGTCCGGGCAGCTCCGAGAGATGCTCCGTGGGGATGTTCCCTGGCCGGGAGAGCAGCGCACACTGCAGCATCCCCTTGCCCTTGGCTTTCATTTTATATGCTGAAATATGAGCAGAAATCTTTATTCGAGCGAAGCCGGGGACCCGGCCCTTTTCCCCTCCCTTCGTCCTGCACAGGGGGATGGTAATTTTGGAGAGGGGGAGGTAAGAACCTGCTTTTTCCCCGGCCCCCGGGCGGCTCACGGTGCTGGGTGACCCACACGATAGGAACAGAAGTGGCCGGCTCTGAACCACTTCAGCTCCTGTTTTCAAAACAAGAGCCTCGCTGGTTGTGATTCTCCTGCAGCTCAGGCACATTGACTTGCTGTTAGTCGGTGGACACAGGCTGTGCGTGTTTACAAGCACACATCTACACACAACGTATTTACACAAACTTTACACACACAGAACTCTGTTCCAACAAAATGTTCTGCATCAAATTCAGATTTCCACCAGAATTAACAAAACCAACACTGGACATTAAGATTAAGATTAAAAATTCAGTTTAAACGATTTTTAGCACTAAATATGCCTCAAGTAGCCCCTTGCTGAGAAAGCACAGCCATGCACAGAGAACTAAGCACACGCTTCCAGCTGCAAAAAAAAAAACGCCACTGTGCCTGTTTCACACAGCACCAGGGAGCCTTGCTGGAGTTAGGTCTGTGCAGACACTACAAAGCCTCATCCCGTAAGAACAGGTAAAGAAATCCGCACTTGAGTTAAAACTTCTTGCTGGCTCCAAAGCCTGCTAGATGCAACAGAGGTGTTTCCACTGCTGTAATGAGCATTTACCAGGACTCTGCTGGAGGAAGGAGACAATTCACCCAGCCACTTTCAGTAGACTGTAAACTACTGTTAATTCAGAGCTCGGGATTGCAGAGGAGGAAAGTTAATAATGAATTCAAGAGTCAAGTTGAGATTGGGTTGCATTCAGTTTGGAAATTTGTGTAAGGAGAATGAAAAAACAAAGAAAAGAGCCTAAGAGAATAATTGATTACAGAAATGAAAGCTTAATTCATAAAAGAAAAACATTTTCCATCCATCAACCTGCAACCAGTTAAGTGGAGAGTTTTAAAGAAACTGCAATTTGGAGAAGGAGCCAACAGGAAAAAGGAAATGTATGAAAGAATGTAAACTATTCAAGTTTCATAAAGAGGAACAAGTAAACAGTTATTACATGCAAATAATTCCTAACATCACTGCTTTTAATTAATGCAGAGAAGTCAAAATACAATTGACACTGTATGTGTACATTCAAAGACTGAGAAAGTGCTATCATATGTCCATTTAAAATAGTTTTTTTTAATTATTATTTAAATTAACAATTAAGTGGTTTAGTCCGTAGTGTTTATTGGTGATGAAATGCTGAAATTCTATTTATATTACTTGAAATTCAGGTGAAATGCGGCTGTGAGGAATTGTGCAGAAGTGAAGGGCACACTGGGATCTCCTCTCAACACCCACTGGCTCTCAGTATTTTCATGGGATTTGTTCTGCTTTTCTCAGATAGCAAGGACTAATTTCTTTGATGATTTGTTTCCAAAAAGCCAGTACTGTGATCAGTTTAAGGATAAATAACAGAGCCAGTCTCTAGAGACAGAAGGTAAAATTTCTGTTCTAGTTTCCCGTGCAGCAAGCATAGGGAAAAACAAACGCATCTTCCCCAAAAGGCACTCACACCTGCAACTGCCCCAGTTCCTGCGTCCCTGGCAGTGGTACTGCCCACAGCAATTTGAATGAATCTCTCTGCAACCCTACTCACAGCATCTACTCCATGCAGAGCACGGAATTATTCTTCTAATAAGAATTTCAAACATTTGATTTGCACCCCTTAACAGCTAACAGAAAGGCAGGTTATTGCCTCATCAGACCCCAAGTACATCCACCGGCAGAGGGGACCCAGGCTCCAGCAGTCACCTGTCTGCCTTATCTCACTGAGAAGACTCTCCATAAATTTAGAAGTACTTGGGCTGGGGCTGCCTACCAGTTCATGCATGTGCACTTCTGAGTGAAACCCATGCACCTGAGAGGGGCTGCATTACAACACCACATTTGTTTTACAAGGTTTCTTTTCCTGCACCATCTGTGCCTGATGTCTCAGCAGAGAAAAACCCCAGGGAGGAGCGGAGCAAAGCCGCCACTAGATCTGCTCTGCAGGGAGCAGCCGGGGATGCTGCCACATCCCTCCAACTGCCCCACTGCCCACGGCCCACTCAAAAACCACTTCGGTGCTGGAGGTTTCCTCCCTGCCCAACAAGCCCAGCCCGCAGCAGCAAAACCACCTCCATTGGCTCACAAGACATATGCCGTTAAAGTACAACAAACTTCTTTTTTTCTTAGAGAAAATAAAAGCCAAATAAGAAGGCCAACCATTTCCTGGCCGATACCTACCCCTGCCGCTTCTCCCAACAAATCTGAGATCGTTAAATCTTGCTACTTGGTTTTTCATCACGGCGGAGGCATTGCGGAGCTCTGCAGAGTAGTTTTCATCATTCCCTGCCATCACCGTTACCACCGTCCCATCAGGCACATCTCCAAGGGCTACAACCTAGGGCAGGACAAAAGGATTTTAGGCTGAGTTTAACTGCGGTCTGAGCTAACCTGCCCTACGGTTTCTCTCCCCTCAAGCCCCCTCAAAGATAAACCAAAACCAAAAGCAATCCGAGTCCCCGAGAAGAAAAAAAAAAAAAAAACAAACAGCAAAACAACAACAAAAAAACCCACACACTAAAAAACGGATGGGGAAGGAGAAAATGAGCTAAAACGGGGGGTAAGAAGTAGTGAGGGGCTTCCACGTGCCGGGGGTCTGTCCGCCGCACGGCTCCGGCAGGGGCGAACAGCGGCTTTACGGATTTGTTCTGTTCGGTTCGGGAGAAACTCGCTGCCGAGCGCGGGGCGGCTGCGCCTGGGGTCCCGGAGCGGCCGCCGAGGGGAGAAGCGACCGGCGGGCAGCGAAGCGGCCCCGGTCCGCGGAGCGGCGCCCCGCGCTCCCGGCGACAGCGCACGGCAGCGGGACTCGGTTTGTAAAAACCTCCCCGCCTCGCCGGGCTGCCCGGAGCCCGGCCCTGCTCTCCAGCCCCTCCCGATTCCCCCGCCTCTCCTCCCGCTGCTCTTTTCGCTTTTTTCGCCTTGGCCCCGTTCCCCCGGCCCCAGCGCCGGTCGCGCAGCGGGGCCGCCCATCCCGGTGCACCCCGTCGGGCCGCCCCGTCCCGTCCCGCGGGAGCGGAGCCGCGGGGAGGCACGCGGGGCCCGGGCAGCGCAACCCGGTGCCGGCGCTCCAGCTCCTCGCTTTCTTCTTGCAGATTAGATCTCCCTTCCCTGCCTCCCTCTCCCTCTCCCGGGAAGGTAATTAACCTCCAGTCTCATTAAACTTCAAAGTTGCCTGAGAGCTCCTAACTGTACGGAATATCTAAGATGCGGTGACCGCAGGGCAATGCGGAGACTTGATTAAAAATAATAAAAGAGGTTCTCGTGAAGGTGATGTCAGGAGCGAGTCAAAATGAAAGAGGCGGAGGGAGAGAGGCGAGCGGGTCGGAACGGAGGGCAGGAGGGGGATAGCGGAACCCGGCGCCCCGCAGCCGTCCCCGGAGCTCCCGGCTTACCTTGAAGGCGACGGGCAGCGTCTTGTTGCACCTCCAGTGGGACGGCAGCACGGAGCACAAGAAGTTGGGGCTGTCGGTGCGCACCAGCTCTCCGGCGTGGTCGGCCAGTACATCCACGACGGAGCGCACCTCGGGTCGCGCCCGGGCGCCCGGTGCGGCGGCCCCCAGCGCCCCGCTGTTCTCTCCCATCTTACCGCAGGGGAATGCCGTGGAGGGGGGTGTGAAGCGCCTGCTGGTGCTCGGGTCTACGGGAATACGCATCACAACAGCGGGCGTCAGGGAACCGCCGCGGCCGGGGGGGACGAAGAGGGGCCCGGCGAGGCCCGGCGCCCACCGCTCGGCTGCGGCGGGGCTCCCGCGGGGGGGCGCGGCGGGGCGGCGGGGCGCGGCGGGGGCGCTCCCCGCGGGCGGCTCGGGCAGCGGCAGTCGGGACCCGCGCCGCCTCGCTCCGTCCCGGCAGATTCCCGTGCTCGGCGGGGCGGCCCGGGGCGAGCGGCGCGGGGGGGCTGCTCCTCCCGCCCGGCTCCGGGGCGCGTCTCCGGAGGCCTCGCTGCGGTCCCGCCCGCCCCGCCCGGGGAAAGGCGGCGCGGAGCCCCGGCACAGCCACGTCGCGGCCGGGCGCGCTCGGCTGCAGGCGGGTCCCCTCCGCCGGGCGGCCCCGAAACCAGCTCCCCAGTGCCAGCCGCGCCGCCCGGTACCGTATTTACTGCCGGCCCCGGGGGGGCGGGCCGCGCCTGAAGGACGGGGCGCCGCGCCAATGGGGCAGCCGCGAGGGGCCTCGTCCCCGCCCGCCCGCCGGCTCCTGGGGGGCGCGGGGGCGTGGTCACACGGAAAAGGGGCGGTGACTCCGCCGAGGGGGCGGGGTCTCCCTCGAGGCGGGCGTGTCCCCGCGGAGCCCCGCCCCACCGGGCCGGCCGGGTGCACGTCGGGGCCCCGGCAGCTTCTCGCCGCCGCCGCCGCCGGGGCTTTTTGGGGGGCGGTGGGGCCGGGCTGGGGCCGGAGGCGCCGCCGTGCCCGTGTGGCGCGGCAGGGAGCGAGGCCCGTTCCTCTCCCCGCCGCGGAGCGCTCCCGGTGCCGCCGCCCGCGACCCCCGGCGCGGCTCTGTCACCGCGGGACGGGGGGAGCCGAGGCCGCGCCGCTGGGCCCCGCCGGCTCGCGCCGAGGGGCGGCTCGCCCCGCAAACCGCGCTGCAAGCCGCGGCTCCCCGGCCTCCGTTTTCCGGCCCCCCAAAGCTGGAAGCCGCCCCAGCCTCGGGCGGTCCCGGGGCGCCCGCGGTGCCCGGCGCCCCCGGCCGTTCTGCGGGGGCTGCGGGTCTGGGCACGGCCGGCGGCCCCGGCCGGAATCGTTGGCGAGAAAACTCGTGGCGAAGCGACCGGTGCTGCAGGAACAAAACGAAGGCGTCGGGCTCTCTGCGGCTGCCCGCGGAAACGCCGCGCCGCGAGGCGAGCCGCGCCGGGGCCGGGCGGGGGGCAGCGGCGGAGGGGCGAGGCGGGGATTGCTTTGCCCCGGGGCCCGGCTGGGTCGCGGCGGGGACGAGCTCCGCGCTCCGCGGTCGGGCCCGAGTGGCGCGGGGGGGGGCTCAGCGGCCTCCCGCAGGTTCGGGGCCGGCACCGCACGTCGGGGCTGGAGGCGGAGCGCAGCCGGCCCGGCTCCGCGCTGGGAGCAGCACGGTTTCCCTTAAAACTAAAAGAAAGAAAATTCTTATTTTGACGAATTCCGCCTCGAACTGCCGAAACATTTTCCCCCGCAAGCCGCAGGGCGCGGAGGAGCCCAGGCCGGGCTCCCCTTCCGCTGCCGGCAAGAGCCGAGCCGGGGACACGACCGAAAGACAAAATCTGCGTGTGTCAAAATAAGCGAACAAAGACATCATTTAACAGGGACAGAGGAGGGAGGATCGGAGGTTCCCTCGCGGCGGTGCCCCGTTGGTAACCGGGGCACAGAGGGAAGCTGCTCCGGCCCCGCGGAAGCCGCACCGGTGCCGGGGACAGCACCGGCCCCGAGCCGGCCCGGGGGGGCGGCCGCCGACCCCCGCGTGCCGGGCGTCTCCCGGCGGCTCCCTGCGCGGAGGCGCTGCGATCCTGCCCTTTTTAGGGGAAAGCTCGCCGGGCCGCGGGGCCGCCGCGTTCACTGCTATTTTTTGCCCCCGTGTAGCCGCGAGGGAGACGCACGCAGAAAGCGGCTGCCCCCGCTGGGCGCGGAGCCCTGGGCAGCGCCGCGGGCGGGCCGGGCTTGTCGTGGCCTCCCGGCGGGGCCGGCCGGGGCTCGATCCCCGCCGTCCCCCTGGTACCCTCGGGGGTGGCACGGAGGGGTTGTGCAGGGGGCGGGCACGGCACGCCTGCGCGGCGGGGCGCGGGCAGCGCTGCAGTGCGGGCGCACGGCCGCCGGTGGGCGCCGCGGCTCCGCGCGGCGGCTCCGCGACGGGGCGGCCGCGACGGGGCTGCCCGGGCCGCTGCCGCCCCGGACCGGGGCCGTGCCGAGGCTGGGCGGGGGGCCCGGCGCTGCTCTGGCGTCGCAGAGCCCCGCCGCGGCTGCCGACCTCGTCCTGCTGCCGCCCCCCCCCCCCCCCCCGATGTGATTTCGGTCTCGGTTCTTCCCCGCTGGCGCGGGTTCTCCCCGACGGAGAGGGAGGCGCGGCCCCGGGGCCCCCGTGTTGCCCCCCCCCCCCCCACCTCCTCGCCCGGCTGCTCTCAGACGGAGCACCGGGCTGGGACGGTGTGGGGGGGTCCCGGTGGGACAGAGCTGCCTCCCCGCGGCATGATGCTCATTTCTAGGTTTACTGGCTTTACATTTCCTGCCTGTCCTGTCTTTTATTTTTATTTTTTATTTTCTTCAAAGTTCTGCTGGGAACTTGCCTTTAAAGTGTCTCTCCCTAAAACCTGACATTCCCACAGAGCATGAGCAGTGACACAGCACCTCAGCCCCCTTCTTCCCAGCCTGCTCCCCACCAGTAGAGGTGACAAGTTCTTCTCCTGTTTATAGATGCCGCAAAGTGAGAATATAATCCATTCACTGCAGCCAGGGAGGGACTGAGCACCTGCCATGGAGCACATCAAACCCATTCACGGGTTTTGGGCGCTTGTTCGGAGGGGCTGGCGTCCCCCAGCACAGGCGGGCCCGGGCCCGGCAGTGCCCAGCTGGGGGCCTGCTGGTGGGCAGGAGCAGCCCGTCCTCGCGCATTTGTCCAGCTGCTGTGTGCTGACGAGCTGCTCCGCACCGGGACTCTGTAAGCACTGTGGCCACACAGCACTGTCCTCCCCAGGAGGCTCTTGCTTTTCATTACGCTTTATGCAAATCTTTTTCGTCTAACCCAAATCATCCTTTGGTGAGGAGAGGTGATGCTATTCAGAGAGAGGGCACAAACCTGGATGATTTCCATAGCCTACACTCCTGCTATTACCTCCACTTTCAGGTATGATGGAGGCACATTCCTGCCTTATGTCAGTGTCCATTTGCAGCCCTGATGTCCATGAATTGCTCGAACCCCTTCTTATACTGGTAACAACACGCTCAAAAGGACACCTAATTTCATCGTCTAAGTGTCCTCAAGGTACCATATAAATGCCTCCCCAAAATACCTGGAGTCAGTCACCCAAGCTGGGTATTTCCAGGTGTGAAGCATACCATGTCCCACTCCTCCCCTGCAGCCACCCCAAAAGCTACTCACACCAGCACCCTCTGATCCCCCACACTGACTTTTTTTTTTTTACTTCTGAGCAACGGGAGGCAAGCTCACTCCCATAACCTGTTGCATCATTTTGTGGCCCTGAACTTCCCCATTGCATAGGTACAAAGCTGGCCACTGCCTTGCAGCAACACAAAATGCAACCTAAAACATTGAGCAGTGGTAAATCAGACTTTCCCCAACTTCAGATTGGCTGGTCATCCCAAGACATGTAAAGCCCAGCAAAGCAACTCAGCATCTGTTCCAGCAAAGAGGTGTTCAAGCAAGAAAACATGTCCCAGAGCTACAGGGACCCTTGGCACCAGCAAGCTCTGAGCCTGACAGGAATTATCTTTCGTTTGTATTATCCCTCAGTCTCAAAGAGGGGCTCCTCCTCCAGGTGATGGAGGGTAAAGTTAGGCACTCACGTCCGAGTGAAACACCAGGCTTTCAGCTGCCAGCCCCTGCCCTTTCCCTTTGCAGCACAGAGCCAAACGGGACAGCAACTGCCCTGGAAGCTGCGCTGGAAATGGAGAGAGAGGAACGAAGCGCACACCACTCTGTTCCTCTGCAAACCAGGAAATATCGACACGTGGGGAGTATTCCTCCATCCCCTGCTCACTCCAGGGAAGGTTAATGTGGTATAAGACCACGGATTTGCATGGGCCTCTTTTCAAATACTTTGAAGCTACTGTTCACATTTGCAGGGAGGTCAGCAGCTCTTTAAATCATTACTTGCTGGGATTAGTTCCCTTACAGTCTCCTCTGTAGTTTTTAATTCATTTGAGCTGTTATTTAGCAGCAGAGCCACTTGCTTCAACAGCAAGGAAGTAAGTGCAGAGGCTTATAGGAAGCTTTCTATTAAAAATTCATCACAAACTCTGTCTCAGGAGCACAGTGCTCAGTAGGGCCATGCGGGTGTCTGGATCTATTTTGTAGTTAAGGGAAGGGGATCTGAGAGCAGCATGCAGGGAGGGAGCGTGCTATTCATTCATAAATCAAACAACAGATGCTAGGTCCAATGGGGTGCATGATGGTGACAATTTTTAACCCCTGAGTGTCACAGACAAAACAGGCTCTCACGAGGCAATTATGTGAGCCGCAGTCAGAGGCTCCTGCAGGAGGGAAGTTGTGGCACTCAAAGGAAGAAATATGGGGAAACTGGTGTGTGTGTGTGTGTGTGTGTGTGTGCGCGCGCAAAAAACAGTGCCTGCCCCAGACATAACTCACTGGGAAGCCTGTACTTGGGCGAGGGACCTGCTGTGAGACTGTCCTGCTGGTGACTCCAGCAGTGCTGCACCAGACACTGCTCTGTGGCCAGTATGCCCCGGGGCTGGGTGACACCCATAGAGAAGGGAGGAAAACCTATGTCAGCACCCGCTCACAAGGCAAGAGCTGCAATTTGACATCAATATTTGAGCCAGGGCATCCATTAACCCCATGGGAGCCACAGTTGCCCAGCTCCACCTCACTGTCTTCATAAGCAGCTCTGGAGCCTGGTGTCCAGGATCCTTGCATGGAGCAGCCAGAGCAGGAGGAAGACTCCAGCAAAAGTGTTGGATCCTGGCATGAAATGCTGCCACCCAGGAAAATCAACATGAGATTCCTACCTGGCTGCCTGGGGCCAGGTTTCTTTCACCATTTGAAGGACTAGAAAGGCCACAGTTGGAGGAGTGGTTGCATTCTCTCCTTACAACTTTGGGGCTTGCCTGTCCTCCCATTTCTCCCCATTTTACACCAGCGCATTATATACCAGTCCTTACTTAAATCAGCATCCCCAGGAAGACTCTCCACATGCATGTGCACCCACACACGCATCCTTGACCACTCAGGAACCAGAGAACTGAGCCCCAGGGGCACGCACTGGGGTGAATCACGGGCAATGCCGCTGCTCCTGAGGTATTCTCAGCACTACACACCGCATGCAATGAGAGCCAGAACGCACGGCTCCCCTGGCACCAGACTTTTGCGGGTGTCCTGTACTCTGTGCAGCATGATGGGAGGAGATTTTCAAAAGCTGCAAAGTGACTTAGGAGCACGAGTGCTATTGACGTGAATCCTGTGGTTCTGAAGTCACGAAAGTGCCATTCTTCATTGTTCAGCACTGTGATTCTCCTCTCCTCACAACGGCAACAATTAAGAGCATATTCAGGGCTTACATCCTCTGTGCTATTGATAGCACAGCCGAGCTTTTTGGAGCATGGGTCCCATCTGCCACTTCCACTCCTTTTTAAAAGATCCTAATGACTGTCAGATCCTTTTAGTTCTTAATTAATTTCAGAGTTCAACTGCAAATAGGAAACAAGGCAGCTTTTGCCCTTACGCATATGAATATTACTGTTCCATTTAATGTGGTTACTGGTGGAATGCTGTTATTCATTCCTGCCTGCAATAAAAGCCACATGTTTTTAAAACTTTGCACTTGAAAAAACTTTTAGGAAAGAAATCAAGTATGTTTTGTATGCATGGCATGAGATAAAAACTAGTCATAAATATTCAAAGAACAGTTAGAGCTTTATGCTTGATTTAAACAAGTGAACAGAGAAGTACGATGGTTGAAGTAAGTGGAGAATGAAAGCCTGATGCTCCTTTAAGAATGTGTTTATGCAGAGAAAAGGAACTATTCATGCAAAGGTTATGGAGCACCTAAGGACATCCCATCTCCTCCAAAAAAATGCCCAAGGTGGATAACAACTGGAAACACAGCGCTTTTTTTTCTGAGTTATTAAGGTTTGTGGAGTTTCTGTCTCTTTGGGGGTTTCTGAGGAGTCTAGAGGGGTACAATGCCTCTTGCCAGACCCTATAGGGGTGAGGACTCATCTTTCACAGAGACACCCCCGCGGTGCCCGCTCCCACGTTGGCAGGAAGGTGGCTGAAGTCCTGCCGAATTTTTCGCAGGGCACCTGGGATGTGGCATGGACCTCTCTCAGAGCCTAGGCAGCCCAAACCAGGAGAGAAGGGAGCAGCCTCCAGCCTCCGGGCCCCAGGCACTGCCCAGGCCACAGCCGTGCACAAGGCCTCAGGTGCTGCCAGAGCCTGGGCTGGTGCCAGACCCTTCAAAACTCAAAATGCGACATGGGGAGAAATAAAAAAAAATTCCAAAGGAAAGAAAAAGGGGAAATGTCTGGATGGTGGAAAGAGGAACTGAAAGGCACATGACGACAAGAAAAGTACAACGGGGTCGATGTAAAAAAACACAGTATGATTTCTAAGCTCGAGGAGAGGCGCTCTGAGGAGCTGCTGTCACGGAAGGGCTCCCAGGCCAAGGGCTGGGGCGCTGGCAGCCCTGCACCCACACAGCTGCAGTGTGCAGGGAAACCCTGCTGCACGTGCCAGGCAAAGCAGCTCTCCCACAACACGAACAGGCTCTGGAAGGCACTTTCTTGTCTCAGAAAGTAGCCGTGCTTTGGCAAACCTGCCCCATCACTTATCTCCATGTGGTGACTCAATGTGTAATGATGTTTCCCAAAGAACATTTTTCAGTGAGGCTCCCATGAGTCTGGCCCCAAATGTTGCTGTGATGCTGGGTATCAAATGGGTGCACAGTACTCCTGTGGCAGGCTGAGATTTGCACACGGAGCCTCTGGGAAGGGTCATTCATGCACACCAAAGCAGCGGCCAGGCTGTGTGCCTGCGTGCCAGCTGGGTGAAGTGTTCGCAGTGCCCTGAACACTGCTGCGCCGTGCTCCAGCAGCTGGAGCCGCGCATTTGGGGAAGTCAAACACGAACAGAGAGAAAGTGAATGCTGGGAAGTGCTCATGTTCTCCCACTCTCACCTAATATCGCTGTGAAAGGCACCGGGCTTGTAGCAAACTGTGGCCGTAGATTTAGATATTGCTGCAATGGCCGCAACTACGCCTTGGAGGCAGGGACAGAAACAGGTGCTTGTCTGCCTGGTGAGGGCAGGAGGGGACTGACAGCATCTTGCAGCTGGAACTGGAACCAGCTGGAGCTCCAGTTTCCTTTTCAGGTCTAATAGAGCCTCTTAGTGCCACATCTCAGCAAAACCAGTTTTATAGGCAAGTGCAAACACACCTCAACCATTTAACTTCCCTGCAGAACATCAGCATTGCAACGGGAACAAACATGAGCAAACAGCCAGCAGCGGCTGCCGGCCGAGCCCTGTGGGCAGATCCCAGGTCTCTGCATTCGGTCATTGCCCCAGGTCCACCTCACATGGGCTGTGACTCAAGCAGCTTGCCCAGAACCTCGGAATTTCTGGGGACCAGTAGTGCTGGCAAGGTCTCCTCCCACGGGGTGCTGAGGCCATGGGGCCCATCCCACCCCAAAACTCACACTGGAGAGTAAAGTTGCCTCTGGGGACACATCAGAGCACGCGAGGAGATGCTGTGTGTAGCCCTGTCAATGGGACTCAACAGCCATTCCCTGAGGATCACACCAGTTACAAATTAAGCCATGAAATCGCTGGCAAACACAGCTATAACTACCTTATAGCTCAAGGCAGATGATACGAATGAGATTCAGGCTGGCTTGCATCCCTTTTGCAATGCCAGGGCTGTAATTGCACCCTGGACATTTCTGTCAATGCAACTGATTGGCTTCCCCCCCCCCCCCCCCCAGAAAACAAGGTCCCAGGCTAGGACCAGCTTTTCCTTTACAAGTTGTGTAACATTCCCATGGGACTGATCCCTGACTTGTGCCTTATCTGGCAGATTCCATGGCAATCAGCCAGAGAAACAGTAAAGGTTCTCCACCAGTGACACAGAGCAACCTCAATCTGCTGTCAGTGACCAACCTATGGTAAAGTAATTCTGAGAAAACTGGCCTCTGTTTCCAGTTGCAAGTTGTCCTTTGGGCCCACACCATTTTTTTCCAGGCTGGTTTGCTTTTTGCAATTATTCACTAGTTTCACTTCTATGAATAACTCTCAGCGATGCACTATCACCACGATGTCACAGCAGAGCTGCGGTCAGGCAGCTTTGACTAGATGGAGTCTGGGTTAGGGTTGCTTCTGCTCCTTCCTCGGATTATTTTTTCCGGTGCAAACGTTCTCTTGTCATATTTGCCGTTCTGTAAAGACTCTCATTGGCAACCAGCATCCCTGGATGGTAAGTCTCATAGTGGTAGAGTAGCTACAGAAAACCCCAAAGAGGGCTCAGACTGTGAATTCACCTTGCACTTTAGCATCCATGTAGGCAGAGAACAAATCCCCTGGACTTTAAGGAATTAGTCACAGGCTAAAAACTACATGGAAGGTACTTCTCTGGTTTCTGGCTATGAACTCTGACAAATCAAATGCAATGTTATGTAGAGAATGTTGTTGAGTCCTTTTTGCTGCTCATCCATCTCCAGCATGCTGGCAAGGGAACCACGCCTGCCTGGGCCTGGGAAGGGAACCACGCCTGCCCTCCAACCCCCCAGCCCTGCAAGCCTCGTGCTACATGAGCTCATTTTTGCAGAAGTTTCTTATAAAAGTTTGTATGCAACCAGGAGGTGCCTGTCTGCCGGGGTCAGCTGTCTGACACCACCAGCAGGCTCCCACCCCAGCCGAGGCCACGGGCTGGGAAGTGAAGCAGTTCAGCAGCAGGTTAGGGCTGGAGCTGAGAGAAATGGAGAACTTGTCCAGACAACATGGTAGTGGCTTTCAGTCTAGCATGAGCAGCCAGCTCTGCGGGGAGAGGGGGGATCTTATCTGTGAAACGCAACCTCAGCTGTTTCCTCGGGTCTGAGCCGTTCTGTGTCTGGCTGAAGGGACTGCCTGAACCTCCAAAACTGGAAGAGATCGTGTGGTTTTGGAGAATATTTTTACATTTTCTCCTAAAACTGAACAGAGGGCCATCACTGGCAGGAAGCGTGGGCTCTGGGAGAAGGCATTGGCGGGGGAAGCAAGATGTCTGGGTTCAATTCGCAGCTCCACCGCAGCCTTCCCCAAGGACTCTGGACAAGTTGCTCATGGGCTCCAGCAAGTGCTTCGGTTCCCCCATCTGCAGAGCAGCGATAACGGTGCTTCTCCCAGCCCTGGCAGCCCCCAGCACCACAACCCACCCCAGTGCCACGTGTGCATCCCGCATCTGGCATTGAGGAGCCCCCGTTTCCATCAGGCCCTGGCCATGGTGCTCCTTCAAGGAAAATACTGCGAGCCCCGGCAGCCTCACATCCTTGACTCCTTGACATTTCAATCCACCGTGCCAATAAAATACGCGCACATATGAGCCAGTCCTGCCAACAGCGAGCACTCTCGACCTCCATTTATGTCAGCAGGAACGGATTTTCACGGGACGGGGTCTTTTGATCTCTCAACAGTCAGGATCCTCTCTCCTGCCAAAATGCAGCCACACAGTAAAACTGCAGCGGCCGTGTGATGGCTGGGGATGGGTGGCGGGAGGTCTCCATTCAAATGCTGGGGAGACAAACTATGACTCCCCCATCTCGGAAGCATACCCCAACGCACCTGCTCTATGCAGGTGATGAGGGTATTTCACCTCCTCTGACTCAGGGTGAGACAGGGACATCAAGCGCCCAAGCTGTGTTTTCTGCAGGGTGTCAGTTTAAATAGCACTTGCTGACTCTCAGGGTAGAAAGAGGTTTGAAATTAATAAAAAATAGCTACCTCAAGGGCTTGGCTAGTATCCCTCCTACACCAAAGAGTGTGTCAATACAAGAGAAATCCTAGCACTGCCTTTCCCATCCAATCCCTCCTGTGAAGGGGCAGCCAGGATGGAGGGGCTGGGGGGCCAGCATCGTAGACCTGCTTGTCCCACCACAGACACAAAGTTTCAGTGCTGTGGATCCCAGTCCATCCCACCATCACAGGTCAGGGCCAGAGCAGCTCCTTGTCCCCAGGAGCTGCGCAGGCAAAAGCTGCTGCAGGAGAGGGAGTGAGCAGGTACACCTCTGGACTCCCAGTGCTCTACAAGATTGCTGCATGAGAGACGTTTGTGGTCTTCCCATAAAACCCTAATCCCCTTCTAATAATTTGAACAGCATTTTTGCATGTTAATAATATCCTGTAATGTTGTCTCAGAATAAATTACAAAGAACTCTGGCATCACAGCAGGAATGAGCCTTTGCAATGATAGCAGAAAAATGTATGTCAGTGGGTTTCAGCTACCACAGCCTGGTCTTGGAAAAGTTAGCTGAATCGGGGGCTGACCAGGAACTACTTCATTCATATCTATTACCCTACTGGCTTCCATCACCCAAGGGAGGAAGGCAATGGGGAGAGTTGCAGGATGGAAGGACTCAGGACTGAAGTGGACAGGTCTGGTTCCCAGCAGCACGTTAACTCTGTTGCACACTGATGTCTCCCCAACACCTTCTCCATCTCTTGTATGTCATGAAACGCCTCCACAATCCTGACATCAAATTCAGCAGACCTAAAGTGCCCAAAACTACACGAGAAAGCAAGTGACAATGGATTTCAGCTGCCCTAGCACTTGGAAGAGTGGTTTAAGCTCCTGCTTGTGATCCCAGGGGCCACTGTACTCAGCTATGCGAGGGGAGAGCCAGGAAAGCAAAGCTAACAAGGAGCAGAACCATGACATTTTGGAAAAAACACAAGGGAAGGGAAGCTCTGTGCCCAGCTCAAGGTGCAAAAGCAAACACACAGCATTAATGTGGAGTAAATTAGGAGCTGACATGCTTTGCCACTTAGAGGCCCCTATTAGCTGTGGAGGTAGGGAGAGTTTAAAGCACGTGCACAGGATTTTTAATGACAGCGTAACACCAAAGGTTGTAGGGATAAGAGGCTTTGATGTGGGGACACAGACACCTCCAGGGCAGGCAGAGGGGGACGGTGCCAGATGAATCCTCACAGCCAGCGCCTTGCCAGGGACCCAGCCCAGCAGCACCGGGGCCAAGGAGCTGGTGGGCACCCTGCCACTGGGTGCAGGGATGAGGAACCAGGGCTGGGGCTGCTGCTCCCTAGCCTGGCAGTTGTGCTGAGTTTATGGAAAAAATGGTGGGCTTGCCCATGCAGTGAGATTTTCCAAACTGACCCAGGACTAATAAAAGGAGGTGTTTAATTACAGGGTTCAATGTAATTGGGCACAAAAGTGGCCAGTAAAATGCAGCCATGGTACAAAGGAGCTGCAGAACAAGGCTTAATCTTGGAACAGAACATGAGATTTATTCTTTACATTCTCCGGGCAGCATTTTCTCTCTCTCTCTCCTAATGAGGGAAAATGGCACAGCCTTTCTCAAATCCCACTAAGTAGTTTATTCCTGACTTCAAGTCACTGAAACCATGGCATTGTGCTCTGTCCTGAAATTATCTCCATGCATATGCTTTGAGTTTAAAGGGAACAGCAAAGCCCATGTCTGGTGTTTAATGTCTGCCAGGCTGCGAAGAAACAGCCTCTGCAGCTTTTCTGCCCACCTCAGTGCATCTCCCCGCACCCAGCCCAAGCTGCTGCTCCAGACCAAGCTCAAGCATTTATCTGCAATTCTCATGCACTTGCCTTTGCTGAACAAGAGACATCCTTGCTGCACCAATAAATGATCTCCTGCATCTCCCTGCAGTAGCACAAGGCAAAAATCGGTGTCTGGGTGAGACACGCTGATTCCGCAGACATCAAGGCATGTGCAAATAATTTCACTCAAATGGTCCCATTAACTCCAGCAGAGCCATGGGTTCACAAATGGGCAGATGGCACCGGGACACACAGTGTCTGAACAAGAATGGAAGTAGGCAACTCTGGCAGTAGTTTTTAATATTTGTAATGAGTGTGGCTTCCTCCCCTGCTTCTTGGCTCCTTATCAGGAAAGAAATCAAGCATCAAGCTACTGCTGGGGACATTCGTGTAGCAATCATGCTACCAGCAGCAGGCTGGATGGGAGGTGTGCACAGGCTGCATTTCTCCTTAGGAAACACGCCTCTCCCAGCAATAACCATGTGCTCGCTGCAGAGATCAGAAAGCCAATGCCTCGGTTGCTTGCTAAAGTTTTCATCCCCAGAACTCCCCTTCATTACAAAGTTATCATTGCTGCATGAACCTCTGCAGTTGCAAACCACAAACCAAGCACCATTTAACCAACGCCCATTCAGCAGACACTAACACTCATGCTGTTGACTCTGTGCAGAGAGACCAGGGCTGCTCTTGGAGCCCGCTGGGAAGCCTCCAGCAGAGCCCAGCCATGACTTGGTGTATCGGTACGGGACCGACCTGCCTGCACGCTCCCCACCGCCCCGCGGCAAGTCTGCGACACCCTGAGCCTGTCTGCCTGTCCCCATGCCAGACCGAGCCCTGGCCAGGGACCAGGAGGCACAGAGGGTGCGAGAAGCCAGAGCAGACTTTTGTCCAGGGCTGTGCTGCTAACATCATTCCTACCATTTTGTTTTGATTTTTTAGAAGTTATTTTAACAAAAACCATGCTGAGTTGTGAAATCGCATCCCAATATAGCAGACAAACACAAACATTGACTGACAAAAAGCAGCCCCAGACCCCCCAGTCCCACCATCAGGGGCAGAACCGGCCCCGCTCCCACAGCGTGGCTGTCTCCTGGGCAGCCCCCAGCACGCGGTGTCCCCCGGCTCCGGGTGCGTGGCTGCCGGCAGTGATGAGCTCCAGCCCCGGCGTGGCGCGAGGCACAGGTGGAGGCCTGAGCAGGCGTGGCGGGTGCCAGGCCGCGTGCCTGCTACCCCACGGTGCCGCTACAAAGCTGCTGGCACCTCAGGACCACAAATCCCTCCTGGGCTGCTTCTCCCTGGGACAATAATGCAGTGCCAGGAGGTCCCTTCCCAGCCTTCACCTCCCCAAATGGACGCACAGACCCTGGACCCTCTTTTTCCATCATTTCATGTCCCTCTTGTCCTGGTTGTGGCTGTCCCAGAGGCAGAGGTCAGGCCTCCTGCAGGGCCCTCCTGCATAACAGGGGCTGTTGAAAAAAGCACGTTTTCAGCATCTCCCTTCCCAACTCAATCCTTCATTTTCTTTGAAAAAACAACAACACAACAACAACAACAAAAACTCAACTCTGCCTTCTCCTATTTTGGTTGTTTTTATATTTTATTTTACAATAGCTTGAGTAATACGTTCCTCATGTTCCAAAGGCACTTGCTTCTTCCAGTGGGAATGGAAAAACATTGTTTCTTTTTATTTTCCCTTTTCTTTTTCTTTTTAATATGTTTATGTTATGGAAAATACCCCCAGATTGCAGACGCATTGACTGTCCCACTTTCTTGAAAAAAAAAAAAAAGCATTTTTAGAAAGGGAAGAGCCAAGGAGGAGGAGGATGCTGTGCTCAAAGGCTGTGCCTAGCACCCTGGGGACCTACATGTGGGTCTCAGTCCTGCTGCGGACCATGGTCACAGCCAGCTTTGGTGTCGATTTAGACTGTCAGAGCCCCACAGCATCACCAGGGCCTGTATAACACCCAGTGCATTGATGCTGTGTTCTGCCCACTGCTCTCACACAGGTAAATCAGAGCAATTAACAAGCTGGGTCTGGGTGATCACAGGAGCCAGGGATGGAGTAGGCATGGTCAGAATGAATATGGAGGCTGCAGGGCAGAGGACAGTTTGCATTTGCAGCCCAAAAGCCTGAAGTGTCTGTGATGCTTCCCTCTGCTGCAGCAAACACCAACAGCCTGTGTATAATTTGGGGGGGGGGGGGGAGGGAGGAGGGGGAGAGTTACCACATTTATAGATGGGTTTTGCTCCTTTTTCCATCCCACCCTACACCACCACCCCAGGTGCTGCTGTCAGGGCAAGGATAGTGTTCTTTTGGGACAAGAATTAAAGCTGAAGCTCTTAAAGCCAACCAGGTCTTCCTTGAAAGCGCATTTGCTCTGGCATGCAGCACGATTTCCGTGGGAAGGCACTGCATGGCAGCACTGGCCCTGCTCCATTTGATCTAAGTACTGGTCGTTGCTTTCTGCACAGGACAGGAAATGTGCAAAACTGGGGTGAGCTCTAAAAAGAAAAAAAAAAAAAAAAAAAAAAAAAAACAACACACCAAGAAACCCTGAGTGAACTGGTGGCCAGGCTTCAAAGGGACTTCTGTGCACAGGCTGCTGGGACTCCAGGATGAAAGGGTCTGGAGTGCTGATTCAGCCCAAGCTGCTGCGCCTGCTCCATCCCCAGCATGTCAGGGATAAAGCACC